>NW_028318822.1:771704-923806 GCF_062004578.1 Staurois parvus | reverse complement strand
ATTTTATTTCAGGTACTTATATAGCGCAGTCAATGTACACAGTGCTTTACATATCTGTAGTCCATTCACATCGGTCCCTAACCCTCAAGGGGCGTACAATCTAAGGTCCCTAACTCACATTCATACATACACACACTAGGGACAATTTAGACAGGAGCCAATTAACCTACCAGCATGTCTTTGGAGTGTGGGAGGAAACTGGAGTACCCAGAGGAAACCCACACAGTCACAGGGAGAACATGCAAACTCCAGGCAGGTGGTGCTGCGGTTGGGATACGAACCAATGACCCTAGTACTGCCAGGTGGAAGTGCTAACCATTTAGCCACTGTGTTGATGAAGTCTTGTTTTGTGTACTAGAAATGTGGTCTTTTTACACTGACATCAAGCTTTTTTATTTACGTACTACATCAGTGACCTAATATCCAAGTACCGCCCAGCACGCACACTCCGCTCCTCACAAGACCTCCTTCTCTCTAGTTCCCTGGTCTCCTCCTCCCATGCCCGCCTCCAGGACTTCTCCAGGGTGTCACCCATCCTCTGGAACTTCCTGCCCCAACCCATCAGATTATCACCTACTCTCCTCTCCTTTAGGCGCACCCTGAAAACCCATCTCTTCAGGGAAGCCTACCCCACCCCCTGCTAACTTGCCGACCTCCTCCACTCTTCCTACCACTCCATCCCCCACAGCTATCTCCTCCTGTGCCACCATCCCCTCCCTCCTAGATTGTAAGCTCGAAAGAGCAGGGCCCTCGATCCCCTCATGTTTTGCATTGTATTGGTATTGTTCTGTCACATGTTCTGTCCCCCTTTGTAATGTACAGCGCTGAGTGAACTATTGGCGCTTTATAAATACTGTATAATAATAATAATTTACCTTTTGGCAAATAAAGGCTGCGTTTACCAGTGCTGCTGGCTGGTGATCCAAACTTCCCCAAGTATTACATCTGGTGCTCAGATGTTGGCAATCTAGCCATGAAAGCTGTTGGCAAAGGCACTGCAAACCTCTGAAGGAGGCATGGAGGAGGTTGTAGGAGCCCTGGTTCAGGCCTATGTGGAAGCCAACCTCTGCCATGAGGAAGATTAAACCCACCGAGAACAGACCTACGCGGAAGTCAACTTCCACCATGAGGAAACCTTTGGTCTGGTGATACAGACTCGGCAGTCTCTGGCTGAAGGTGGTTATCACCTCTAGCAACTGAGGACTGTGAGGGGCGGCCACTACTTGCAAAAGCTCACACCCCACCATGATATGGAAGCACTCCTAGCCACATTTAAATGCATGGCTGAGAAAGAGGGGTGGCCTCAGGACCAGCTGGCCAGCCTCATTGCTTCATTCCTATTGGGATGGAACTGCAGAAGGCCTATTATGACCTACCAGCAGCTGATGCCAGAGATTATGCTAAACTAAAGGGCAAGATCTTCGCTGACCTTGGGGTGACTGTTGCTCTCCGGGCACATCGGACGCATTGCTGGAAGTATCATGACGGCCAGTCACCACAGTCCCAAATGCATTACCTGTTACAACTAGCAATGAAATGATTGCAGCTGGAGAAGTAATGGGACCACAGATTGTACAACAGGTCATTGTGGACCACAGATTGTAGAACTAGTCATTGTGGACCACTACCTAAGGGTGTAACCAACTGAGCCTCACCATTGGGTCAGCCATGGGGAGCTTCAGACAATGGAACAACTGGTGGAGATGGTGGAGCAGTGCAGTACCTCAACTATCTACTGGGCTTTCACTGTTTGAGTTGGTGTATGGGTTGCTTCAAGAATCCTGGACATAAGACAATGGTGGAGCATATCACACAAATGAGGGAATGAAGATGATGCCTCTGGTAAAGAAGAAGTACATAAAAGAGTGTATAATTGGTCCACAAAGCTCATACAGTTCCAAGTTAGGGACTGGGTGGCTGTGCTAATACCCACCATGGACAGTAAGTCCTTACTTAAGTGGCAGGGGCTGTATGAGGTGGTGAAAAAGGTTGGTGTGGTAAACTAAAAGGTAAATCAATCTGAGAAGGAAGGGGGCCTTATCAAATTTACCATGTGAATCTATGAACACAGTAGATTGGAAGCAGATAGCCACCCTAGGTGAAAAGAATTCAGAGACCCCTGTATGACAGAACTTGGTCCCAGTTGCCACCACCCTGTCCAAACCTTGGACATAGTAGATAAAAGTGTTTTTACAAAGTTATAGGGAGATTTTTCAGGACCGTCAGGCCTTACCAACGTAAGTGAGCATGTGATCACAGAGCCTAATGTGAAGGTCTTTGTACAACCCTATCACATTCTGGAGGGACACAGGAAAGTTGTATCAGAGGAAGTTCAGAAAATGCGAGATATCACAGTGGTCAAGCCCAATTGTATGCATTGAAGCCAAGCAGGACTTTGTGGTTTTGTAAAGACATCAGTCCTTCTCAGTAGGAAGTGGACAACTGCCGAGAGAAATGACTGTGTAGTGGAGTGAGAGTGCCTGGCCATCAAATGTGCTTTAGACTCCCTACACTATTTTCTCCATGATGGAAAGTTCAGTTTGGTGTTGGACAATATCCCACTGACCTGGATGAGGCAGAACACCGGAAAGCTAGGGTAGCTAGGTGGTACTTGGCCCTACAAGAGTTTAAATCCATGGTGGAATACAAGCCTGGAAAACAACACCATAATGCCAATGCCCTCTCTAAGGTACACTGCAGAGTGTCCCACCTTGCCTCAGACACCTCTGTGTTGAGGCAGAAAGAGGGGATATGTACAGCATGCCAGGGATGGGTCCTGGATGGGAGGTATGTGTCCACAGTCTTTGGATTGTGGTCCCTTTAAAGGGGATGACAAGAGCTAGTTGGAGTACTGGTGAGGGGTTCCAGGTGATCCAGTAAAGAGGGAAAAACTGGCTTGCAGTTCTCCCAGGTCTGTTAAGACCTTATATGGATCCCAGAATTCAGAAGCTCAGAGCTCAGCTAGCTGGGGATCCAAACTCCCCCAAATATTACAGACCGTCTTATCAGTGGTCAGTGTAGTGGTCCCTTACATTAGTGACCAATGGGAGAAGGACCCCCTTATATCAGTGCTCAGTGTAATGGTCTCTTACATTGGTGACCAATGGGAGAAGTATCCCCTTATATCAGTGGTCAGTGTAGTGGTCCCTTACATTGGTGACCAATGGGAGAAGTATCCCCTTATATCAGTGATCAGTGTAGTGGTCCCTTACATTGGTGACCAATGGGAGAAGTATCCCCTTATATCAGTGTAGTGGTCCCTTACATTGGTGACCAATGGGAGAAGTATCCCCTTATATCAGTAGTCAGTATAGTGGTCCCTTACATTGGTGACCGATAGGAGAAGGACCCCCTTATATCAGTGGTCAGTGTAGGGGTCCCTTACATCGGTGACCAATGGGAGAAGGACCCCCTTTTATTAGTGGTTAGTGTAGTGGTCTCTTGCATTGGTGGGAGAAGGACCCCCTTATATCAATGGTCAGTGTAGTGGTCCCTTACATCGGTGACCAATGGGAGAAGGACCCCCTTATATCAGTGGTCAGTGTAGTGGTCCCTTACATTGGTGACCAATGGGAGAAGGACCCTCTTACAATGTCATCAGTGGGGTCATTGATGCCATTTGTTATTAACAAAAATTGTTCACTGAACAAGAAACCCACTAGAAACCTTTGGAGGAATCCTGGCTGAGAATAGCTAGACTAGGCAGTAACAGGCAGTAGTGGAGGTGACCCCTCTATAAGGATCTACAGTCCATACACACCCAGCACAAGCCCGGGGTCACACTACCAGATGCTTCTCGGGGCTGCAGTTCCTCTGAGCTCCACATGGTGGGGATCTCACTTCTACCCAGACAGGAAGGCTCAATGGAAGACAGGAAGTGATGTCAGATATAAATAGTGAGCCGGTGATTGGGGAGGAAGTAGAGAGGAGACGTTGGTGGAAGTGGCAGCAGAGGAGGTAATAAGATGTTATTTCCTATTTACACCCAGTAACCCCCCGTCATGTCCATCCTCTTCCTCCATAGTCACGTCCGTCCTCTTCCTCCATAGTCACGTCCGTCCTCTTCCTCCATAGTCACGTCCGTCCTCTTCCCCCATAGTCACGTCCGTCCTCTTCCCCCATAGTCACGTCCGTCCTCTTCCCTCATAGTCACGTCCGCCCTCTTCCCCCATAGTCACGTCCGTCCTCTTCCCCCATAGTCACGTCCGTCCTCTTCCCCCATAGTCACGTCCGTCCTCTTCCCCCATAGTCACGTCTGTCCTCTTCCCTCATAGTCACGTCCGCCCTCTTCCCCCATAGTCACGTCCGTCCTCTTCCCCCATAGTCACGTCCGTCCTCTTCCCCCATAGTCACGTCCGTCCTCTTCCCCCATAGTCACGTCCGTCCTCTTCCCCCATAGTCATGTCCGTCCTCTTCCCTCATGGTCACGTCCGTCCTCTTCCCCCATGGTCACGTCCGTCCTCTTCCCCCATGGTCACGTCCGTCCTCTTCCCCCATGGTCACGTCCGTCCTCTTCCCCCATGGTCACGTCCGTCCTCTTCCCCCATGGTCACGTCCGTCCTCTTCCTCCATAGTCACGTCCGTCCTCTTCCTCCATAGTCACTGTGACATCTTTTATCTCCAGCAGATGATGATACACACATATATAGTGCGGGAACCCAGATTAACCCCTTCAGGGGCACAACATTCCCCCACTTCCGGGGCCGGAACATTCTCCTCATTGTGGAGATGGGTCACCTTCTCACCCCATCAGTCTATACTAACGGATTATATGACTTTTATCAGTGTCGGGGGATGGGGGGTTATTTCGGGGGATTGGAATATGAATGTCTTTATTTTATCAGATTTAAAATAGGAAGAAAGAGGGAAAATGTCATTTGTAGGAAATGTCCTGAAAACGTATTTCTGCATAATGATCCCAGTCTCAGATATTCATCCTGAAATGTGATCAGTAAAGTCTCCGGAGAACACGGAGATCACAGGGATAGGATGTGTCCTGGCAAAGCCCAAAGACAACGTTCATCTTTCAGTGTAGGAGAGGTGGGACGCACCCGGGAGAAAGGATTCTGTGTACAGAAACCTCACAGAGCGCCCCCACAGCTCCTCCTCCCAATGTCCTCCAACCAGAGTCAGAGAATCCTGTGACATCACACTGACCTCACAGCTCCTCCCCCCAATGTCCCTCCATCCAGAGTCAGAGAATCCTATGACATCACACTGACCTCACAGCTCCTCCCCCCAATGTCCCTCCATCCAGAGTCAGAGAATCCTATGACATCACACTGACCTCACAGCTCCTCCTCCCAATGTCCCTCCATCCAGAGAATCCTATGACATCACACTGACCTCACAGCTCCTCCTCCCAATGTCCCTAAGTCCAGAGAATCCTATGACATCACACTGACCTCACAGCTCCTCCTCCCAATGTCCCTCCATCTAGCTTTTTTTTTTATTAATGATGATCTTAGGATGTGGTCCAATCCTTGACATCCTCACATGCCATGCAGGACTGCTGGTCCTGTGTTGTACTTTGAGGTCAAAATGCCTTCAACAAGCTTTTACCATATGGCAAAGGGTCCTATGTGTTTAAATATACCTCAGCCTGAAGTGAGACTTTAATAAATAGGTTCCTGAATGGTGAGAGTAGAAGGATTCTGGGAGGTCACATGACATCACTCATCTCTATCAATAAAACACAGACCTGACCGGAGAGGTGAGGAGGATTCTGGGAATGAAGTCTTATCGCACTATTCAAATGTAGATTTTTGATGTTTTTTGAAGTTTTTTGAATCTTGTGAAGTCTGGAGATCATATGACATCACATTGCCTCCACCTCCCTCCCTGATAGAAGAGAGAAAGAAGAAGAAGATTCTAGAAGTCACCAGAGAGATCACTGAGCTGCTGACAGGAGAGGTGAGCGGTGCCGGGAATTCTGGGACATTCTCCAGTAACAGACAAGGGATGTGTCTGGATGGTGACTGTATCATTGTGTGTGTCAGGTTCCTATAAGGTGTCAGGGTGTCACTGTCTATTTCTCCATGGAGGAGTGGGAGTATTTAGAAGGACACAAGGATCTCTACAAGGACGTCATGATGGACAATCAGCCGCCCCTCACATCACCGGGTAAGAGGAGACTTTATTGTAAAGGAGAGAGCAGTACGGAGGATCCACCTAGATCCCCCATCATCTGATAAACACATAGAAACAATGGATTCAGTCAGTGTGTGTGTTTCCTACAGATGGATCCAGTCATGGGAACCCACCAGAGAGATGTCCCCGTCCTCTGTATTCCCGGGATTCTACACAGGAAGGTCACACCATCCCTCACCATCAGGTAGATGGATCTAGTAATAGGAACCCACCAGAGAGATGTCCCCGTCCTCTGTATTCCCGGGATTCCACACAGGAAGGTCACACCATCCCTCACCATCATCAGGTAGATGTGTAACCAACACTGATGGTTAAGATTTATACAAAAGTGTGTTTGTTGCAATGAATGTTTTATTATATCTTTCAGAGTGGAATCCTCGGGGATGATAATATTGATGTTAAAGAAGAGTATAAAGAGGAGGATGAGGAGTATGGAGTGATGAAGCAGGTTTCTGAGAGACAGAAGGATCTCTACAAGGACATCATGATGGAGACTTCAAGTAACAGATACCCACCAGAGAGATGTCCCCGTCCTCTGTATTCTCGGAATTCCACACAGGAAGATCACACCATCCCTCACCATTATCAGGTCAGTGAATAACAATCATTGATGGTTGTGATTTATACACAAGATTGTTTGGTACAATTGATTTTTTATTTAATATTTAGAGTGTAAACTATGAGGATTATAATATTGTTGTCAAAGAAGAGTATAAAGAGGAGGATGAGGAGTATGGAGTGATGGAGGAGTTTTCAGAAGGACAGAAGGATATGATGGAGCCACCTAGTACCAGGAACCCACCAGAGACATGTCCCCGTCCTCTGTATTCCCGGGATTCCACACAGGAAGGTCACACCATCCCTCACTGTTACAAGGTTGGTGGGACAGAGCATCTAGAACATGAACTTGTGGAGACAATCTGAATGTTTATAATGTTATTTCTCTTTATTAATGCTCATATTTTACAGATGATATTTTTTCTCTTTCTTGGTTTAGGGTGAAGATCTGAAGGATATAAAAATTGAGGTTAAGTCAGAAGAAGAAGAGGCGTATGTGAGGGATGATCAGCAGTCTATGATAGAAGATGACATAACGTGGACAATTATAGAGGAAGACACTCCTACAGAGATCAGCACAGGTGGGTCATGAACACTAAATCCATTCCTCCACCCATACTGCTCACTGATTGGTCCAGAGTAGGGCGGGGACTGGGTGATATCAGCCTGTAATCCCCTGGTCACTTTCCTGAGCTGTGTTCCCTGTCCTGTATTCCTGGATTTCTCTCGGATAATCTTCCTTCTCTGTGCTGCAGACACAATTTATGTATCTAGACTGGATTTATGGAGGTTCTGGGGTTCAGCTGGCAGCAAAATGTTGATTTTCACCATAGACATTGCTTGACCTAGGCATCTGAGATATACAGTGGGGATCGAAAGTTTGGGCACCCCAGCTAAAAATTTGTATTAATGTGCATAAAGAAGCCAAGGAAAGATGGAAAAATCTCCAAAAGGCATCAAATTACAGATTAGACATTCTTATAATATGTCAACAAAAGTTAGATTTTATTTCCATCATTTACACTTTCAAAATAACAGAAAACAAAAAAATGGCGTCTGCAAAAGTTTGGGCACCCTGCAGAATTTATAGCATGCACTGCCCCCTTTGCCAAGCTGAGACCTGCCAGTGTCATGGATTGTTCTCAGTCATCGTCTGGGAAGACCAGGTGATGTCAAGCTCAAAGGTTTTAAATGCCCAGACTCATCTGACCTTGCCCCAACAATCAGCACCATGGGTTCTTCTAAGCAGTTGTCTAGAAAACTGAAAATAGTTGACGCTCACAAAGCTGGAGAAGGCTATAAGAAGATAGCAAAGCGTTTTCAGATGTCAATATCCTCTGTTCGGAATGTAATTAAGAAATGGCAGTCATCAGGAACAGTGGAAGTTAAAGCAAGATCTGGAAGACCAAGAAAAATATCAGACAGAACAGCTCGCAGGATTGTGAGAAAAACAATTCAAAACCCACGTTTGACTGTACGATCCCTCCAGAAAGATCTGGCAGACACTGGAGTTGTGGTACACTATTCCACTATATAGAGATACTTGTACAAATATGGTCTTCATGGAAGAGTCATCAGAAGAAAACCTCTTCTACGTCCTCACCACAAAAATCATCGTTTGAACTTTGCAAATGAACATATAGACAAGCCTGATGCATTTTGGAAACAAGTTCTGTGGACTGATGAGGTTAAAATGGAACTTTTTGTCCGGAATGAGCAAAGGTACGTTTGGAGAAGAAGGGGCACAGAATTTAATGAAAAGAACCTCTGTCCAACTGTTAAGCATGGGGTTGGATCAATCATGCTTTGGGGTTGTGTTGCAGCCAGTGGCACAGGGAACATCTCACGAGTAGAAGGAAAAATGGATTCAATAAAATTTCAGCAAATTTTGGATGGTAACTTGATGCCATCTGTGAAAAAGCTGAAGTTAAAGAGAGGATGGCTTCTACAAATGGATAATGATCCTAAAAACACCTCGAAATCCACGGGGGATTACATCAAGAGGCGTAAACTGAAGGTTTTGCCATGGCCTTCACAATCTTCTGACCTCAACATAATTGAAAATCTATGGATAGACCTTAAAACAGCAGTGCGTGACAGACAGCCCAGAAATCTCAAAGAACTGGAAGACTTTTGTAAGGAAGAATGGGCAAAGATACCTCAAACAAGAATTGAAAGACTCTTGGCTGGCTACAAAAAGCGTTTACAAGCTGTGATACTTGGCAAAGGGGGCAGTACAAGATATTAACTCTGCAGGGTGCCCAAACTTTTGCAGACGCCATTTTTTTGTTTCCTGTTATTTTGAAAGTGTAAATGATGGAAATAAAATCTAACTTTTGTTGACATATTATAAGAATTTCTAATCTGATGCCTTTTGGAGATTTTTCCATCTTTCCTTGGCTTCTTTATGCACATTAATACAAATTTTTAGCTGGGGTGCCCAAACTTTTGATCCCCACTGTATGCCTTGGGTCTTCTGCCCCATACTCGGGTCTAGCAATATCTCTAAGAGAACCATTCTCCCAGGGCTACTCTGTTGTCTGCTGGTTGTGCCGGATGGAGGGATATGTCTGTATAATATCAGACCCAAGTCACTGAGTGCAGTCTCAGGAGATGGGAGGCAGCGGTGTGGGACCTCTGCAACTTGTCTCAAGTAGACATTTAAGTTTCCACTGATTGCTGAATACCAATATTATGAGTCCTGACCCTTACATATAATTTATATTGTACATTACTTCTGACCCCTGCACTATATACTCTATGCTGTACATTTCATACTCCTGCCTTCTGCTTTCCCCCCTCCCCCCACTGCTATATATACACATAATATGGATTCTCTTTTGTTCCACCCATTTCCTAACAGCTGGACATTTTATATCGGATGATGTGATTGGAGCACAGACTTTTACATGGTGATAATAATGTGATAACATCCTCCAACTTTGGACCCTTAAACAGAAAGTGATAATGAGGGAGGAGTCAATACCCCAATGATGGTGGTCTTCAGGATCAGTCCAGTCTTCATCTTGGTTGTTCTTCCCCCATCCTCACTCTCTGACCTCTGGTGGGGCTCAGCCCCGCTGTTCTTCATGACTAAATCATGGACTAAATAAGGAAGTGCAGTACTTCTTGTGTTGGGAAGATGGCGATGAGTGATAGAGGGGGTGGGGACCCTCGTCCTTATAGTCCTCATCACTGTCCCTCCTATAAAAGACAGTTCTGGTTGTTTCCTCACTCTCTGACTAAGGTCCATGAATAAAGAAATGACCTGGTAGGAGATCAGAGGAGCCATTTCCTAGTTCCCTTAAGGGTGGAATTGTAAGCTCCTCAGAGACCAAGCTGCCTGATGTGGGCGGAGTCCTGGTTTGGGGGGACCCAATCAGCTCCTGTCTAGTAATCCTCTTTGTCTTTGTATTTTAGTCCATGGCCGGGAGATGAGGAAAACCTCCGAGGATTGTCTCACTTTGTCTCCAGACTGGAAAGCAGAAGATGAGGACATCACACAGTATAGTCCAGGAGAAAACCCGGCTCCCTCCAATGTCCATCCGGCACCACCCAGTATAGATGGACCATCGGATTCCTCGTATCCTGAGGAACCTCAGACTGTGCGGGACCGGGCCGGCCTTCCAACAGGGAAGAGGTTCTCCTGTACTGAGTGCGGGAAATGTTTCCATTCCAAATTCAATCTTAATGTCCATAAAAGATCTCACACGGGGGAAAAGCCATTTTCTTGTGCTGAGTGCAGGAAATGTTTTGTCCAAAAATCAGAGCTTGTCACACATCAAAGGTCCCACTCAGGGGATAAACCGTATTCCTGTCCTGATTGCGGAAAATGTTTTTCACAAAAGTCCAATATTCAAATCCACCAGAGGTTCCACACAGGTGAGAAGCCATATTCCTGTTCTGATTGCGGAAAATGTTTTTCAGTGAAATCTCATCTTTTCATACATAGAAGGTTTCACACGGGGGAAAAGCCCTATTCTTGTACTGTGTGCGGGAAATGTTTTGTACAAAAATCACATCTTGTCACACATCAAAGGCTTCACACAGGGGAAAAACCGTACTCCTGTTCTGAGTGCGGGAAATGTTTTTCAGACAAGTCCTTTTATCACAGACATCAGAGATCGCACACGGGTGAAAAGCCGTATTCCTGCCCTGAGTGCGAGAAATGTTTTTCGGATAAGTCCAGTCTTTACACACATCAGATATCTCACACGAAGGAGAAAAAGTATTCCTGTCCTGAGTGCGGGAAATGTTTTTTACATAAGTCACATCTTTATACACATCAGAGATCTCACACAGGGGAGAAGCCGTATTCCTGCCCTGATTGCGGGAAATGTTTTTCAGAGAAGTCCAGTCTTGACAGACATCAGAGGGCTCACACGGGGGAAAAGCCGTATTCCTGTCCCGAGTGCGGGAAATGTTTTTCACAGAAGTCCAGCCTTTACACACATCAGCGACTGCACACAGGAGAGAAGCCGTATTCCTGTCCTGAGTGCGGGAAATGTTTTTCAGTGAAGTCCAATCTTTACAGACATCAGAGATCTCACACGGGGAAGAAGCCACTTTCCTGTCCTGAGTGAGGGAAATGTTCCTCACTGAAGTCCTGTCTTCCTGTACATCGGGGTCCCACACAACCCTGGAGGTGTATTAGTGCCTTTAGTGCGGGAAATGTCTTCTAGATGAATGTTGCTGGACATCCCAGCTCTCATGTGGGGAAGAAGCACACCCTGATATACACCTCAGATATACTCCATGGCTGATCTTCATCATGGAAGAAACCGTTCATGGGATCAGAGGTCACCAAAGATATGGATGAAGTATGGGACCGGGTTGGCCATTGATAGCAGGAGAAGAATAAAAATCATTACTTTTCATTGGCTGAGTACATTTTGTGGTGTAAGCGTTCACAAACACATAAAGGTCTGTTTTTTTTAAAAAGATTCCATGTTACAAGCCATTGTGAATTTATTTTATTTGATCATTGACATCAGCTGGGGGCCATAATGTTGCATTGCGCTACTTTTACTGATGGAGGCATTTAAAAAAAATACCACATTTTGGCCACTAGATGGGGCTGCCGGTCATAGAAAATCTCTATGTTAAATGAAATGCAGGTATTTAACTCCGTGCTTCCTGATACTTTCATGACTGCAGCATGGTCGGCTAGTTCTTGCAGGGTGTCCTCCCAGAACCATACCCCCCGTGTGCACGCACGATCTACGGACACAGCTGATCACATGACTAAGGAATGGGCCAATCACAACCGCTTTTACCATGTGACCAGCTGTGTCCAATCACAGCTGATAATAGTGTAAATAGGAAATGCTGGTTATCGGCAGTCTTCTCCTCATGCTGGTAGCACGTGAGGAGAGCCGGTAAGCGGCATTTTACAGGGGGACATCTACACTGATCATCAGGGCACTGATCATTGGTGTCCTGATGATGAGTGTAGCCCCATCAGTGCGGCCAATAGTGCCCATGTGTGCTGGCAATCAGTGTCCATCAGTTGAATCAGTGCCACCTAACAGTGCCCATCAGTGCCTCATCAGTATGCCAATAGTGCTCATGTGTGCTGGCAATCAGTGTCCATCGGTTGAATTAGTGTCACTTATCAGTGCTGCCTCAGTGCCCATCAGTGCTGCCTAACAGTGCCAATCAGTGCTCAATAACAGTGCCCATCAGTGCCACCTATCAGTGCAGCCTCATCAGTGTGGCCAATAGTGCCCATCTGTGCTGGCAATCCATGTCCATTGATTGAATCAGTGTCGCCTAACAGTGCCCATCAGTGCTGCCTATCGGTGCAGTCTCATCAGTGCAGCCAATAGTGCCCATGTGTGCTGCAAATCAGTGTCCATCGGTTGAATTAGTGCTGCCTAACAGTGCCAATCAGTGCTCAATAACAGTGGCCATCAGTGCCACCTATCAGTGCTGCCTCATCAGTATGCCAATAGTGCTCATGTGTGCTGGCAATCAGTGTCCATCGGTTGAATTAGTGTCACTTATCAGTGCTGCCTCAGTGCCCATCAGTGCTGCCTAACAGTGCCAATCAGTGCTCAATAACAGTGCCCATCAGTGCCACCTATCAGTGCAGCCTCATCAGTGTGGCCAATAGTGCCCATCTGTGCTGGCAATCCATGTCCATTGATTGAATCAGTGTCGCCTAACAGTGCCCATCAGTGCTGCCTATCGGTGCAGTCTCATCATTGCGGCCAATAGTGCCCATGTGTTCTGGCAATCAGTGTCCATCGGTTGAATCAGTGCTGCCTATCAGTGCTCAATAACAGTGCCACCTATCAGTGCAGCCAATAGTGCCCATGTGTGCTGGCAATCAGTGTCCATCGGTTGCATCAGTGCCAACTAACCATGCCCAGCAGTGCAGCTTCATCAGTGCCACATATCAGTGCTCATCCATGAAGGAGAAAAATTACTTATTTACAAATCTTTATAACAGAAACTAAGAAAAACATTTTTTTTTCTAAATTTTTGGTCTTTTTTTTTAGTTTGGCAAAAAATAAAAACCCCAGAGGTGATTAAATACTCCCAAAAGAAAGCTCTATCTGTCTCAAAAAAAAAGATAAAAACTTAGTTTGGGTACAGTGTTGCATGACCGCGCAATTGTCATTCAAAGTGTGAGAGCGCTGAAAGCTGAAAATTGGTCTGGGCAGGAAGGGGGTAAAAGTGTCTGGTAGGCGAGTAGTTAAGCCAATTTTTTGCTTGCTTTGAGGATCAAAATGTGAGATGTGGAATCCGTGGTAAAGAACCTGTGGAGGGGCAGCACATATTTGTATTAAGTCACATAAATTGAGGAAGATTGACACCAGAAAGGCAGCAGGACCGGATGCGTGTCAGGTTGCTGGCCTTCACAGAAACTTTAAAGCATGCTGTTAGACGGGTTAGTTCGGTTTGTTGGCAGGCTCCTTGGTAAGTTAGCTGGGAATTTTTCTCTTTTGTTGTTTGACATGCGTCGTTCTTCCGTGTGCTCCTTGCTGTGAAGGTCAGTTATAGACTGGGGCAGTGGCCATTTTTTGTACTGTTGAACTGTTGGTGAGGGGGTGCATGGGACACCTTATCTGCCATTGTGCTACATGCTGGGTGTCCAATGCACTCCTGTACCTTTAAGGAGGGGTGGGCTCCCTCAGGTCCATCTACCCCTGGTCTATCCATTAAATACATGTGCCTCTACTATGGGGGCTCTTAAAATTGAAGAGTTAGGAACTACAGAATACTGGGATGCCATGACGTGGCTCTGAAGCTTACGCATGTATTTGCAAATGTGTGCTAACTAAACCCCTGTTTTTATTGCATACTGTTTGTGACTTTTGGGGGTGGGGGGACCCCTGTATCATCCCTCCAAATTCCTCTTATGTGTAACCCACCCTGTGCTTGTTAGGGGTACAGGGTGGTCTGTCCTGATATGGTGTAGACATGTATAGGTGAGGTGGGGTGGGGGGCAGGGGCGGACTGACAACTCATGGGGCCCCCGGGCAATAGGGGATTATGGGGCCCCTGTGTCCTTGCCCAAACTCAAAAAAGCCTATGAAAAAGGTACCAGGGGCATCTCATGGGGCCCCCTACTGACCCCGGGCCCTCGGGCAGTGCCCGAGTTTCCAAATGGTCAGTCCGCCCCTGGTGGGGGGTTGTCCATTGTTCACTTCCTGTCTGAAGAGGAGTTTGGTCCTGTCTTATTTCCTGTTTGGTCAGCGGTGGTGTCCGGGGATCGGTGTTCGGACAGGGAATCGGGAGTATAACGGAAATACCCTAGGGCAGTCGGGGTCCGGTTCCAGTACACTGTTAGATGGGTTAATTTGGTTTGTTTGCAGGATGGTTGGCAAGTTAGAGCTGGGAATTTTTCTTGTTTGTTTTTTGACATGCGTCGCCCTTCCACGTGCTCCTTGCTATGAAGGCCAGTTATAGACTGGGGCAGTGGCCATTTTTTGTACTCCCATACAGGTGTAGTGCACCCCTGTAGAAGCTGCTGGCAAATACCTTCCTAATTACCCACTTAAAGCAGACACAGCCAGGCACACAGCATTTTCTTCATTTTTCCATCGGCTCTGAAAGCAGTCTTCTGCGGACATCATTTCCCGTCCAACACCATCTTGCTTGGAGCCTTTATAAGATGGTCACCCCTGAGAGCCAATCATGTCTGAGGAAGAATCTGAAGCTTCGAAATATGTTACCACCCACATGCATGGAATCACGTTCCGTTCCAACACCATCTTGCGCTCCACACTGGTTTCCAAGGTGGTCGGCCACTTCCTGAGTCTTAGCTATCACCACCCAGTTGTTCTGCAGCTGCTGGAGACCATTAGAACCTTATTGGAGTCCAATTTGGATGTGTAGACGTGTCTTTTTTAGCCTACAAATCAGTGGGTTGGATCAGAAAGCAGTCTAGGGGTTCTTTTTTAAGGTTTTTATTTTTGGGGAACAATAAACTGGGATCCCAAAATAGCACATAACAGCGTGCCTGTAGTACTAACAGCATACAAAATAACAGAGGAACGTCTGAATTGGGGGTTGTCCTTTTTCCGCCTTGCTTGGAGCCTTTATAAGATAGTCACCCCCGAGAGCCAATCAGGTCTGAGGAAGAATCTGAAGCTTTGAAACGCGCATGTATGGAATCAGGTTCTCCCACGGGCATCACCTCCGGTCCAACACCATCTTGGGCTCCACACTGGTTTCCATGGTGGTCGGCCACTTCCTGAGTCTTAGCTATCACCACCCAGTTGTTCTGCAGCTGCTGGAGACCATCAGACCATCACCTCCAAGAGTCAATCAGGTCTGAGGAAGAATCTAAATCTTCGAAATGTGTTACCACCCACATGCATGGAATCACGTTCTCCCAGGGACATCATCTCCAGTCCAACACCATCTTGGGCTCCACACTGGTTTCCAAGGTGGTCGGCCACTTTGAGTCTTCGCTATCACCACCCAGTTGTTCTGCAGCTGCTGGAGACCATCAGACCATCACCCCCGAGAGTCAATCAGGTCTGAGGAAGAATCTGAAGCTTCGAAATGTGTTACCACCCACATGCATGGAATCACGTTCTCCCACGGACATCATCTCCGGTCCAACAACATCTTGGGCTCCACACTGGTTTCCAAGGTGGTCGGCCACTTCCTGAGTCTTAGCTATCACCACCCAGTTGTTCTGCAGCTGCTGGAAACCATCAGACCATCACCCCCAAGAGTCAATTAGGTCTGCGGAAGAATCTGAAGCTTCGAAATGTGTTGCCACCCACATGCATGGAATCACGTTCTCCCACGGACATCATCTCCGGTCCAACACCATCTTGCGCTCCACACTGGTTTCCAAGGTGGTCGGCCACTTCCTGAGTCTTAGCTATCAACACCCAGTTGTTCTGCAGCTGCTGGAGACCATCAGAACCTTATGGGAGTCCAATTTGGATGTGTAGACGTGCCTTTTTTAGCCTACAAATCAGTGGGTTGGCTCAGAAAGCAGTCTAGGGGTTCTTTTTAAGGTTTTTTTTTGGGAACAATAAACTGGGATCCCAAAATAGCACATAACAGCGTGCCTGTAGTACTAACAGCATACAAAAAAACAGAGGAACGTCTGAATTGGGGGTTGTCCTTTTCCACCTTGCTTGGAGCCTTTATAAGATGGTCACCCCCGAGAGCCAATCAGATCTGAGGAAGAATCTGAAGCTTCGAAACGTGTTACCACAAAAGGGATAACAGGCGCATGGTGTGGCACTCCATGTATGTTTGATGAGTTCCAAATGGGCAGGGGTGAAGGTAGTCCAGTAGGCACTAAGGGCAAGCTGCGTTGGAGCGAAGCATAACTCTGTGGAAGGGAAACAAAGAAACACAGCGCCTCTAAGTGTGTACTGTTAAGGTATTTAATAGAAAGATAAGTAGTAACTCACATCTTGGAATTTAAAAACAGACTCATGGGTAAGAGGGTGAGACGTCTGTAGCCAGATGATGTTGTGTGTCTGATCCAGAGAGGAGATCGATTGAGTCCGTTAGCGGGTGGTGCTGTGCATGTGCAACATGGATGGTAAGCCTGGTGGAATCTCCAAGGTGTCTGCCAGCAGATGGTGCCGTGCATATGCATCATAGATGGTGAAGCCTGGCAGAGTCTCCAAGAATGTCCGGGACCAGCACATGTGGTGTCTGATGCCATCAAAATGCAACACATTTCTGAGCATGTGCAGGACGAGATGAGTCCAGGTGCGCTCTTTCATCAGGCAGGGTTTCTTTGTTACCCATTTTTGGTTGCCTTTGAGACAGCACTGCACCAGCCCCTACTTGAGATACATCAACCTCCACAGTATACTGAAGATCTGGGTTCAGATGCTGAAGAATTGGAGCCTTTTCGAATATTTCCTTCAGTTACTGGACAGCTGACACTGCTTCAAAAGGATCATACTTTAAAATGAACCCCCTTCCTGGTCAGATCAGTGAGAGGTGTGGCAATAGTGGCAAAGCCTTTGACGAAACGTCTATAATAATTGGCAAATCCCCAAAAACTCTGAATCCCTCTCAAGGCGTTTGGCTACGGCCACTTCAGGACAGCAGCAAGCTTTTGCGGGTCCATTTGGAAGCCTTCAGAGCTTATGAAATAACCCAGAAACGGTATGCAGCTTTGATGGAAGGTACATTTTTCAAACGCGGCATAGAGGTGATTCTCACATAGTCGCTGTAGTACTTGTTTCCCATGTGAAACATGTTCCAGGTGAGACTTGGAAAAGATTAAGATGTCAACCAGATAAATTCACCCCTCGCCTACCGGACACTTTCACCCCCTTCCTGCACAGGCCAATTTTCAGCTTTCAGCGCTGTCGCACTTTGAATGAGAATTGCGTGGTCATGCAACACTGTACCCATATAACATTTTTATCATTTTTTTCACACAAATACAGCTTTCTTTTGGTGGTATTTAATCACCTCTGGGTGTTTTATTTTTTGTGCTATAAACAAAAAAATAGCAAAAAATTTGGAAAAACAAAAGTTTTCCTTTGTTTCTGTTATAAAATTTTGCAAACAGGTGATTTTTCTCCTTCACTGCTGTGCGTTGATGAGGCTGCACTGATAGGTGGCACTGATGAGTTAGCACGGATAGGCAGCACTGATGGGCACTGGTAGGCAGCACTGATGAGCTGGCACAGATGATGCAACAATGATGGGCACTGATAGGTGGCACTGATGGGCAATGATAGGTGACACTGATGGCACTGACTGGCAAAACTGCTGAGCACTAACTTGCAGCACTGATGGGTGGCACTGATGGGCATAGGTGAGTGGCACTGATGGGCTGCACTGCTGGGCACAGGTGGGTGACACTGATGGGTGGCACTGATGAGGTAGCACGGATAGGCAGCACTGATGGGCACTGGTAGGCAGCACTGATGAGCTCTCATGGATGATGCAACGATGGGCACTGATAGGCGGCACTGATGGGCATTGATAGGTGACACTGATGGGTAGCACTGATGGCACTGACTGGAAAAACTTCTGAGCACTGACTTGCAGCACTGATGGGTGGCACTGATGGGCTGCACTGCTGGGCACAGGTGGGTGGCACTGATGAGGTAGCACGGATAGGCAGCACTGATGGGCACTGGTAGGCAGCACTGATGAGCTGGCATGGATGATGCAACAATGATGGGCACTAATAGGCGGCACTGATGGGCATTGATAGGTGACACTGATGGGCAGCACTGATTGGTAGCGCTGATGGCACTGACTGGCAAAACTGCTAAGCACTGACTTGCAGCACTGATGGGTGGCACTGATAGGCATAGGTGGGTGGCACTGATGGGCTGCACTGCTGGGCACAGGTGGGTGACACTGATGGGTGGCACTGCTGGGCACAGGTGGATGGCACTGCTGGGCACAGGTAGGTGGCACTGATGGGTGGCACTGCTGGGCACTGATCCATCCTCTGACAATTGCCGGTTATCGCCAGTACTTTCCTCAAGCTGTGACAGCGTGAGGAAATTGCAGCTGATAACTGGCAACTATTTACCGGTGATCTGCTGTATCATTGGACACAGCTGATCACGTGGTAAAAGGCAGCTGTGATTGGCCTGTTACCAAATCACATGTCTGTAGGACACAGTGATCATGGACAGTGCCAGGTGCGCACCCACGGGCACACGGGAGGGCGCATTCTGGGAGGACGTCGTATGATGCCCTCCCAGAACTGGACAACTGCGCTGTATACTGGATACTAACATTTATAGGGAAAGTTGATGCAGGGAATATCCGATTGCCTCTCGGGGGATCAGGAAGGAATTTTTTCCCCTGCAGGAGCAAATTGATTCATGCTTTGCTGGGGGTTTTTTGCCTTCCTCTGGATCAACTGTGGGTGTAGGATTATAACTTTTTTTTTTTTGGTTGAACTGGATTGACTTTTTGTCTTTTTTCAGCCAGACTAATTATGTAACTATCAAACAACACACAGATGGTGGTGAACACTACAGGATTCAGAGGGGCCCAGCTTCTACACGTTGCTCGAACACTAACACACAGCCGTAAAGGCTTAATAATATCTAGGTTCAAGGCGGATAGGCAGGAGCCCAAGCAACTCGGACAGGAGACAAAACCCGGCACTGGATCAATGTGAACAGAAGCGTAACTTCCGCATTCTGCAACAAAGGATCATTGCATTCCAGGTGAGAAAAGACCCATGCCCGTGCCTTCACCTTTAACAAAAAAATGATGAAAGTCACTCTGCAGAGGCTGTGCTGAATGTCTCAAGGTAAAGCCGGTCACACACGTATAGATTTTCATTCAAGAATATTCGTTTGATTTTCTAATAGTTAGTGGGGGTCAAATCAATGTTTGTTTTTGACTGCAGTGACGGGAAAATTCAAAGGGGCAGGAAGGAAAACTTTTCTTGATCAAATGAATTTTCGGCCAGCATACACCCTGTTCCAAATTATTATGCAAATTCTATTTAAGTGTCACAAAGATGAAATATTTTGTTTTTCAGTGTAACTCATGGATGGCATTGTGTGTCAGGGCTCTTTTGATCACTGAAAACAATCTCGGACACCTGTGATAATTAGATTGGCCAGAGAGCCCAATTTAAGGAAAAACTACTAAAGGAGGGTGTTCCACATTTATTAAGCAGAGCAGCATTTTCAAGCAATATGGGGAAGAAAAAGGATCTCTCTGCTGCCGAAAAATGTGAAATAGTTCGATGCCTTGGACGAGGTATGAAAACATTAGATATTTCACGAAAACTTAAGCGTGATCATCGCACTATTTAGAGATTTGTGGCTGATTCAGAGCAGACAGGTTCGTGAAGATAAAGGCACATTGAGGAAGATTTCTGCCAGATCCATGCATTGGATCAAGAGAGCAGCTGCTAAAATACCATTACATAGCAGCAAACAGATATTTGAAGCTGCTGGTGCCTCTGGAGTCCCACGGACATCAAGGTGTAGAGCCCTCCAGAGTCTTGCAACTGTGCATAAACCTTCTATTCAGCCACCACTAACCAATGCTCACAAGCAGAAATGGCTGCATTGGGCAGAAAAATACTTGAAGACTAATTTTCAAACAGTCCTGTTCACTGATGAGTGCCGTACAACCCTGGATGGTCCAGATGGATAGAGTAGTGGATGGTTGGTGGACGGCACCCTGTGGCTGCGACGTCAGCAAGGCGGTGGTGGAGTCATGTTTTGGGCCGGAATCATGGGAACAGAGCTGGTCAGCCCATTTAAGGTCCCCGAAGATGTAAAGATGACCTCTGCAAAGTATGTGGAGTTTATGACCACTTTCTTCCCTGGTACAGAAGGAAGAACTATGCTTTCCATAATAAAATCATCTTCTTGCATGACAATGCACCATCTCGTGCTGCAAAGAATACCTCTGCATCAATGGCTGCTATGGGGATTAAAGGAGAGAAAGTCATGGTGTGGCCTCCATCCTCGCCTGACCTCAATCCTATTGAGAACCTTTGGAGCATCCTCAAGCAAAAGATCTAAGAGGGTGGGAGGCAGTTTACATCCGAACAGCAGCTCTGGGAGGCTATTCTGACATCTTGCAAACAAATTCAAGCAGAAACTGTCCAAAAACTCACAAGTTCAATGGATGCAAGACTTGTGAAGCTGCTATCAAAGAAGGGGTCCTATGTTACAATGTAACGTGACCGGTTCAAATGTTTAAAGAGGTAAAATGTTGTTAAAAGTTTGATTGAAATAGCTTTTGATTTCAGTAAATATGCTGCAAACACAACAAATGACAATTTTCAGTTCTTTACAACCTAGAAAGTGTTTTGAAACTTTCTGTGCGGAATAATTTGGAACAGTCATTGGAAGTGTTTTATGTTTAACAAAACTCCTGTTATCAGGAGGTTTGTTCAATAAAATGTGAATTGTACTCTTATAGTTGATAACATGAGAATTATGCTGACTGTTATTTACATCTATTATTTAGGGAAATTATAAAAATATAATTTGCATAATAATTTGGAACACGGTGTATGTGGTTATCATTCAGAAATTACATTCATTTTAAACTCGAAGGTTAAAAGCAAAAGACAATTTTCGAATGACATTCATCCATTCACCGAATGTTCAAAGAATGTTCGTAAGACGTTTCGTAAGAATATTCTCGTCTGAAAATCTACACGTGTATGGCCAGCTTTAGTGTGAAAGTGCAAGCAGCAAATGTTCAGAAAGCCTCTGCAATCTTCAGTATCGTCTCCAAACTTTTCAGGCAGAGGTAGGGGTGGACTGACCATTCGGGTGCTCGGGCACTGCCCGAGGGCCTTGGGTCAGTAGGGGGCCCCTGGTACCTTTCATAGGCTTTTTTGAGTGTGGGCGAGGACACAGGGGCCCCATGATCCCCTATTGCCCGGGGGCCCCATGAGTTGTCAGTCCGCCCCTGGGCAGAGGGAGTTCAGGAAGCTTGGGCTGGACCAGGAGCAGGAGTCCAAACTGATTCAGAGGATGCCGGCCGCGAGGATTTTATCACAGCAGTCAGTACATCCAGTTTAGCATCCAGAGAACAAAGAAGCATTTCATGAGTATCAGGCAAGTATTCCTGATGCAAAATAATCCTAACCACCTCAACTGGGTCCACTGTCTTTGTGGCCCTTTGGTAGGTTTAGTTCAGAGTGGAGCTTTGGCTGGGGGTTGAGGCATCAGCATAGTCAGGCCGGCCGGGTCAGCAACAAATCTTGACAGCAAGGTACAGAGTCAGAATCCAGAAGGGTGGTTGGGGACAGGCAGGGTCATACACAGCTTGGCAGAGTAACCCAAGAATCTCTTTACTTTACAAAGTTATAGGGAGATTTTTCGGGACCGTCAGGCCTTACCAGCGTAAGTGAGCATGTGATCACAGAGCCTAATGTAAAGGTCTTTGTACAACCCTATCACATTCTGGAGGGACACAGGAAAGTTGTATCAGAGGAAGTTCAGAAAATGCTAGATATCACTGAGGAGTCACAGAGTGAGTGGTCAAGCCCAATTGTATGCATTGAAGCCCAGCAGGACTTTGTGGTTTTGTAAAGACTTCAGTCCTTCTCAGTAGGAAGCGGACAACTGCCGAGAGAAATGACTGTGTAGTGGAGTGAGAGTGTCTGGCCATCAAATGTGCTTTAGACTCCCTACACTATTTTCTCCATGATGGAAAGTTCAGTTTGGAGTTGGACAATGTCCCACTGATCTGGATGAGGCAGAACACTGGAAAGCTAGGGTAGCCATGTGGTACTTGGCCCTACAAGAGTTTAACCATTAGCCGCCCGGCCAATGGCCGTTTGGCGGCTTCAAAAGTGTTGCTGCATTCCGGGTGCATGCCATTTGGCATGCTCCCGCACATGCGCAGTTTGCGCTAATGCACAGCGGCGCAGCAGCGCGATCTGTCACCGGCCGTGCACCTCGGACACGGCCAATGACAGATCCGAGTACCGGCTCCCATTGCTGGTACCATGTGACCTGCTGTGACCAATCACAGCAGGTCACATGACAGTTGTATACAATGGATGGCTTCATTCATGCCATCCATTGTATACTAGTGCCTAGCTGTGAATGGTCACAGCGATCACATGCACATGTCATGTGATTAGCTGTGGCCAAATCACAGCTAAGCACAAAAAAAAAAAAAAAAAGCTGAATGAATCGATTTCATTCAGGTAAATGCTTGCTTATAGCAAAGTAATTCTTTGCTATAAGCAAATTGTGTAAAAAAAAAAAAATACTGATCACTTCCCCAAAGTAGTACAATGTTACTATGGTAACATTGTACTACTTTGGTCATAGTAAAATATGAAAAAAAAATCTTAAAAACAATAAAAAAAAATGTAATAAAAAATTAAAAATAATAAAAAAATTAAAAAATATATATATATTTTTTTTTTCATACTGTCACCAGTCAGTGTCCCTGTTCACCGCCATGCCAGTTATATGATGACACTGTACTGCACTGGTGACAGTATGTAAAAAAACAAAATAGTGAAAATAATTTTTTTAATTTTTTCATTTTCCGAAAAATTATGACAAAAAAAATACAACTTCAAAAAACTCGCCATTCCTCTTATGAAGTACGTCGGACTGTCTACTCTGCAAAAAGGGGTCATTTGGGGGATATCTGTACCGTCCTGACATTTGGGGGATATCTGTACTGTCCTGACATTTGGGGGATATCTGTACCGTCCTGACATTTGGGGGATATCTGTACTGTCCTGACATTTGGGGGATATCTGTACTGTCCTGACATTCTTGGACCTCAAGAAATTAGATTGGCTGTCAGTACTTCAGGATTGATCAATATTCAGATCTATACCATAGTTTGTGAATTCTATAACTTTCCTACAGACTAAATAATACATCCTAATTTGGGTTATTTTCACCAAAGACATGTAGCAGAATACATCTCGGCCTAAATTTATGAAGAACAATTATTTATTTGTAAACTTTTATAACAGAAACAAAGAAAAATGTGTTTTTTTTTCAAAATTTTTGGTCTTTTTTTGTTAATTTAGCAAAAAATAAAAACCCCAGCGGTGATTAAATACCAGCAAAAGAAAGCTCTAAAAACACAAAATCGGAATGCGCTAAATCATATCAAGATTTCATATATCGTGCAAAAAAAGTCCAAACACCATAAAATTAAAATATGAAAAAAAGTCCCCAGTGAACCAATTCATAAATTCTTATTCGTGTAAAAAGTCCAACATCCCAACGAATTTCTTCTTAAAACAAATAAATACACCGTGCTCAATCCACCACCAGATGAATGGAATAAACTCACCAGAGCTTAATGCTGATCAAATTATAAATCAGCACAAGCGTATTTGCTCTGGGAGCGATGAGAGAATCCAAAGAAGCAACCCTCTGTAATTTGAGATCCAGATACCAGGAACAATACTCTGCAGCCACTCTGCGGTCTGGCCAGGACCCTTTATACATCGATCATCCTCCACATAAATAGCAATATCACTCAGAAATAAAGGAAAGGCATGATGGTGCAGTAAGTAAAAACTATTTATATTTATTAAAATCTCATCTTACTCACAAAACAAGTGTCCACCTGACACTGGTATAACAAGCGGCAGAATATAAGGAAGCATATAATAGACGAACTCCGTTCACCGCGGACACCTCGCCGACAGCTGCAGGGAACGTCCTGACGTCATCCAATAAGCTCCGCCCTACGCGTTTCGTCACTTCGACGTCCTCACGGAGCGGCATGGATCAGGGCGTCAATTCAACTCATATATACCACTCGCACTCTGCACAGCGGTATTTCTTAACCAATCACAGCGGCGCTATAGTAATACACCGCCGCTCAATTGGCAAAGATACAACCATATCGGCAAATCCTACAACCGCATATACTATCCAATATATATTTTAACATATCAACCATATATAAAAAAGAGTGAACTGCATTTTACATCAACCATTATCTAAAAAAGGGTTTATCACATAATAGTAAGCCCTGTAAAGGGGAACTCTATACCTGAAAGTGAGTTTCATCATCAACCCGTACATTCAATTTAAAACACCTTATCACATATTAATATATGTATTTTATAAAAGGAACTCCCCCACATAAAATACATATATTAATATGTGATAAGGTGTTTTAAATTGTTGGACTTTTTACACGAATAAGAATTTATGAATTGGTTCACTGGGGACTTTTTTTCATATTTTAATTTTATGGTGTTTGGACTTTTTTTGCACGATATATGAAATCTTGATATGATTTAGCGCATTCCGATTTTGTGTTTTTATTTTCACCAATATTTGGGTTAGAGGTTTGCTGCTTTATAAGATTAATTATTATTATTGATTGGCGCTTTCTTTTGTTTGTTTTTTTGTAAAAGAAAGCTCTAGTTGTGTGAAGAAAATGATAAAATTTTAGTTTGGGTACAATGTTGTATGACCGCGCAATTGTCATTCAAAGTGTGAGAGCGCTGAAACGTGAAAAATGGCCTGGGCAGGAAGGGGGAAAATTGCCCGGTATTGAAACGGTTAAATCCATGGTGGAACACAAGCCTGGAAAACAACATCATAATGCCAATGCCTTCTCTAAGGTACCCTGCAGAGTGTCCCACCTTGCCTCAGACATCTCTGTGTTGAGGTAGAAAGGGGGAATATGTACAGCATGCCAGGGATGGGTCCTGGATGGGAGGTATGTGTCCACAGTGTTTGGATTGTGGTCCCTTTAACCACCTCCCGCCCGCCCTATAGTACAATGATGGGCGCAAGGTGGTTCTCTTGTTCTGATAGGACGTCATATGATGCCTTACCATTCTCAGTGCGCATGCGTGGCTCAGGGAGCGTGCAGCGCGGCGATCTCCGGTCCGCTGTGTCCCTCGGACACAACGGATCACGGAAAGAGCCAAAGATGTCGGCTCAGTCATGTGATCAGCTGTGTCCAATCACGACTGATCACATGTAAACAGGGAAATGCCGGTTATCGGCATTTCTCTCCTCTCGAGCTGTCACGCTGACAGAGGAGAGGAGAGACAGTAATCGGCTTTCCGTGGAGGGGACATGTACACTGATCATCAGGACACTGATGATCAGTGTGCCCTTATGATCAGTGTGGCCCCAGAAGTGCCACCTGTCAGTGCTCATCAGTGCCAGTGCCCGTCAGTGCCACATCAATGCCACATATCAGTGCATACCAGTGCACATCAATGCCACATATCAGTGCCTATCTGAGCTGCCTTTCAATGTCACCCATCAGTGCCAGTCAGTGCCACCTATCAGTGCTGCCAATCAGTGCCGCCTATCAATGCCAGTCAGTGCCGCCTATCAGTGCCAGTCAGTGCTGTCAGTCAGTGCCGCCTAACAGTGCCAGTCAGTGCTGCCTAACAGTGCCAGTCAGTGCTGCCTATCAGTGTCATGTATCAGTGCTGCCTTTCAGTGCCCATCAGTGATGCCTGTCAATGCCCATTAGTGCAACCTACCAGTGCTTCCTCATCAGTGCCACCTATCAGTGTCCATCAGTGCAGCCTATCAGTGCCATATATGAGTGCTGCCTTTCAGTGGTGCCTGTCAATGCCCATCAGTGCAACCTACCAGTGCCTCCTCATCAGTGTCCATCAGTGCAGCCTATCAGTGCCCATCACTGCAGTCTCATTAGCGCACATCAGTGAAGGAGAAAAATCACTTATTTACAAAATTGTATAACAAAAACTAAGAAAAAAAATTTGTTTTTCAAAATTTTCAGTGCTTTTTGGTTTGTTTAAGAAAAAATAAAGACCCCAGAGGTGATTAAATACCACCAAAAGAAAGCTCTATCTGTTTCAAAAAAATTATAAAATGATCATATGGGTACAATGTTGCATGACCGCGCAATTGTCATTCAAAATGTGACAGCACTGAAAGCTGGAAATTGGCCTGGGCAGGAAGGGGGTATAAGTGCCCGGTAGGCAGGAAGGGGGTATAAGTGCCCTCAGGGGAGGACTGACAACTCATGGGGCCCCCGGGAAATAGGGGATGATGGGGCCCCTGTGTCCTTGCCCAAACTCACAAAAGCCTATGGAAAAGGTACCAGGGGCATCTTATGGGGCCCCCTACTGACCCCGGGCCCTCGGGCAGTGCCTGAGTTTACAAATGGTCAGTCCGCCCCTGAGTGCCCTGTAGGCTAGTGGTTAGAGGGGATGACAAAAGCTAGTTGGAGTACTCGGGGATTCTCACCCATGCATGGCGAGGGGTTCCAGGTGATCCAGTAAAGAGGGAAAAACTGGCACAAGGCCGGGGTCACACTACCAGACGCTTCTCGGGGCTACAGTTCCTCTGAGCTACACAAGGTGGTGATCTCACTTCTACCCAGACAGGAAGTCTCTATGGAAGACACAGGAAGTGATGTCAGGTGTAAATAGTGAGCCGGTGATTGGGGAGGAAGTAGAGAGGAGACGTTGGTGGAAGTGGCAGCAGAGGAGGTAATAAGATGTTATTTCCTATTTACACCCAGTAACCCCCCGTCACCCCCGTCCTCTTCCCCCATAGTCACGTCCGTCCTCTTCCCCCATGGTCACGTCCGTCCTCTTCCCCCATGGTCACGTCCGTCCTCTTCCCCCCTGGTCACGTCCGTCCTCTTCCCCCATGGTCACGTCCGTCCTCTTCCCCCATGGTCACGTCCGTCCTCTTCCCCCATGGTCACGTCCGTCCTCTTCCCCCCTGGTCACGTCCGTCCTCTTCCCCCATGGTCACGTCCGTCCTCTTCCCCCCTGGTCACGTCCGTCCTCTTCCCCCCTGGTCACGTCCGTCCTCTTCCCCCCTGGTCACGTCCGTCCTCTTCCTCCATGGTCACGTCCGTCCTCTTCCTCCCTGGTCACGTCCGTCCTCTTCCCCCCTGGTCACGTCCGTCCTCTTCCTCCATGGTCACGTCCGTCCTCTTCCTCCATGGTCACGTCCGTCCTCTTCCTCCATAGTCACTGTGACGTCTTTTATCTCCAGCAGATGATGATACACACATATATAGTGTGGGAACCCAGATTAACCCCTTCAGGGGCACAACATTCCCCCACTTCCGGGGCCGGAACATTCTCCTCATTGTGGAGATGGGTCACCTTCTCACCCCATCAGTCTATACTAACGGATTATATGACTTTTATCAGTGTCGGGGGATGGGGGTTTTTTTCGGGGGGATTGGAATATGTTTGTCTTTATTTTATAAGATTGAGATAGGAAGAAAGAGAGAAAATGTCATTTGTAGGAAATGTCCTGAAAACGTATTTATCCATAATGATCCCAGTCTCAGATATTCATCCTGAAATGTGATCAGTAAAGTCTCCGGAGAACACGGAGATCACAGGGATAGGATGTGTCCTGGCAAAGCCCAAAGACAACGTTCATCTTTCAGTGTAGGAGAGGTGGGACGCACCCGGGAGAAATGATTCTGTGTACAGAAACCTCACAGAGCGCCCCCACAGCTCCTCCTCCCAATGTCCCTCCAACCAGAGTCAGAGAATCTTATGACATCACACTGACCTCACAGCTCCTCCTCCCAATGTCCCTCCATCCAGAGTCAGAGAATCCTATGACATCACACTGACCTCACAGTTCCTCCCAATGTCCCTCCAACCAGAGTCAGAGAATCCTATGACATCACACTGACCTCACGGCTCCTCCTGATAATGACTGTATCGTTGTGTGTGTCAGGTTCCTATAAGGTGTCAGGGTGTCACTGTCTATTTCTCCATGGAGGAGTGGGAGTATTTAGAAGGACACAAGGATCTCTACAAGGACGTCATGATGGACAATCAGCCGCCCCTCACATCACCGGGTAAGAGGAGACTTTATTGTAAAGGAGAGAGCAGTACGGAGGATCCACCTAGATCCCCCATCATCTGATAAACACATAGAAACAATGGATTCAGTCAGTGTGTGTGTTTCCTACAGATGGATCCAGTCATGGGAACCCACCAGAGAGATGTCCCCGTCCTCTGTATTCCTGGGATTCCACACAGGAAGATCACACCATCCCTCACCATCATCAGGTAGATGGATCCAGTCATGGGAACCCACCAGAGAGATGTCCCCGTCCTCTGTATTCCCGGGATTCCACACAGGAAGGTCACACCATCCCTCACCATCATCAGGTACATGAGGAACAATCACTGATAGTATCATTAGGATCTGTACATTATCTGCATTGTTACTATTGATGGCATTTTATTTTATATTCAGAGTGGAAACCTGAGAGACTCTAAAGTTGATGTTAAAGAAGAGATAAAAGAGGAGGAGGATGGGGTGATAGAGGAGTCAGAGTTTCCAAAAGTACACAAAGATCTGTACCAGGACACCATGGTGGAGTCATCCAGCTACAGGAACCCACCAGAGAGATGTCCCCGTCCTCTGTATTCCCGGGATTCCACACAGGAAGGTCACACCATCCCTCACCATCATCAGGTAGATGATTGACAATTATTGGTAGTTGTGATTTATACACAGCATGTTTGTTACAATGAATGTTTTATTATATCTTTCAGAGTGGAATCCTCGGGGATGATAATATTGATGTTAAAGAAGAGTATAAAGAGGAGGATGAGGAGTATGGAGTGATGAAGCAGCTTTCTGAGAGACAGAAGGATCTCTACAAGGACATCATGATGGAGACTTCAAGTAACAGATACCCACCAGAGAGATGTCCCCGTCCTCTGTATTCTTGGGATTCCACACAGGAAGATCACACCATCCCTCACCATCATCGGGTCGGTGAATAACAATCGTTGATAGTTGTGATTTATACACAGCATGTTTGTTACAATTGATGTTTTATTTAATATTTAGAGTGTAAACTATGAGGATTATAATATTGTTGTTAAAGAAGAGTATAAAGAGGAGGATGAGGAGTATGGAGTGATGGAGGAGTTTTCAGAAGGACACAAGGATATGATGGAGCCACCTAATACCAGGAACCCACCAGAGAGATGTCCCCGTCCTCTGTATTCCCGGGATTCCACACAGGAAGGTCACACCATCCCTCACTGTTACAAGGTTGGTGGGACAGAGCATCTAGAACAGGGGTCCTCAAACTTTTTAAACAGGGGGCCAGTTCACTGTCCCTTAGACCGTTGGAGGGCCAGACTATAGTTTACAAAAAAAAAACTATGGACAAATGCGGACAGTACAGGAGATGACCAGAGACTGCGGACACAGTACAGGGATAACCAGAGACTGCGGATATAGTACAGGAGATGACCAGAGACTGCGGACACAGTACAGGAGATGACCAGAGACTGCGGACACAGTACAGGAGATGACCAGAGACCGCGGACACAGTACAGGGATGACCAGAGACTGCGGACACAGTACAGGAGATGACCAGAGACTGCGGACACAGTACAGGAGATGACCAGAGACTGCGGACACAGTACAGGAGATTACCAGAGACTGCGGACACAGTACAGGAGATGACCAGAGACTGCGGACACAGTACAGGAGATGACCAGAGACTGCGGACACAGTACAGGAGATGACCAGAGACTGCGGACACAGTACAGGAGATGACCAGAGACTGCGGACACAGTACAGGAGATGACCAGAGACTGCGGACACAGTACAGGAGATGACCAGAGACCGCGGACACAGTACAGGAGATGACCAGAGACCGCGGACACAGTACAGGAGATGACCAGAGACCGCGGACACAGTACAGGAGATGACCAGAGACTGCGGACACAGTACAGGAGATGACCAGAGACCGCGGACACAGTACAGGAGATGACCACAGACTGCGGACACAGTACAGGAGATGACCAGAGACTGCGGACACAGTACAGGAGATGACCAGAGACTGCAGACACAGTACAGGAGATGACCAGAGACCGCGGACACAGTACAGAAGATGACCAGAGACCGCGGACACAGTACAGAAGATGACCAGAGACTGCGGACATACTGCAGGAGATGACCAGAGACTGCGGACATACTGCAGGAGATGACCAGAGACTGCGGACATACTGCAGGAGATGACCAGAGACTGCGGACATACTGCAGATGACCAGAGACTGCGGACATACTGCAGATGACCAGAGACTGCGACACAGTACAGGAGATGACCAGAGACTGCGGACACAGTACAGGAGATGACCAGAGACCGCGGACACAGTACAGAAGATGACCAGAGACCGCGGACACAGTACAGAAGATGACCAGAGACTGCGGACATACTGCAGGAGATGACCAGAGACTGCGGACACAGTAAAGGAGATGACCAGAGACTGCGGACATACTGCAGATGACCAGAGACTGCGACACAGTACTGTCAGTGGGAGGAAAAGTGTCAGTGACACCAATGAGGAGGTACTATTCCTCCCACACTGACACTAATGATGGGGCACTATTACTCCCACTGACACCAATTATACTTACATCGCTGTGCCACCCCCCTGAAAAGTGCTGCCCTAGGCAAATATGCCCCTGGGACAAGTGAGGGGCAGTGGGACAGGGGGCATGGGACAGTATCGGGGCTGCTGGACAGGAGGAGCGCAGAGGGACAGGTGAGGGGCAGATGGACAGGAGGAGCGCAGAGGGACAGGTGAGGGGCAGTGGGGACAGATGGGTGGTAGTAGGACAATGTGGGGGACAGGAGGGGGAAGTGGAACAGGTGTGGGGCAGGGTGACATGTGGGGGCAGTGTGATTGAGGGGGGGGCAATGGGACGGGGGAGGGAAGTGGAACAGGTGGGGGGCAGTGTATCAGGAGGACAGTGAGACAGGAGTGGAGAAGCACCAGTCCTCCTAGCACTTACCTGTCCAGCAGCGGCTCCTCCAGATGGTGTCAGGATCATTCCAGGATGGGTGCCTGTGTCACTTCTCCCCTTCGATCTCCGGCGGTGGCTGCAAAGGAGCTGGCCAGCTCCTCCCCCTGACCTCATCCTCTTCTGCTTCCTCCTTCTGGCCTTCACCTGGATACCGGCACACTGACAGCGGGCCCCGCCCCTCACGCACTCTGAGCGCACTCTGGGGATCCGCCCACCACTCTGCTCTCCTCTGCAGCTGGTCCCTCAGCCATGGCGGCCCTGCCCCTTTATCTTTCCCACGGAAGTGTCCCTTCCATGGGAAAAGGGGAGGGGGGCGGCAAATACGCCCCTGCCCGGCAGGCCGGATAAATATGCTCGGCGGGCCGCAGTTTGAGGACCCCTGATCTAGAACATGGACTTGTGGAGACAATCTGTGAATGTTTATAATGTTATCTCACAGTATTAATGCTCATATTTTACAGATGTTATTGTCCATCATTCTCTTGGTTTAGGGTGAAGATCTGATAGATATAGAAGATGATGTTACAGCAGAAGAAGAAGAGGAGCCATATGTGAGGGATGATCAGCAGTCTATGGAGGAGGATGGAATAACGGGGACATTTATAGAGGAGGACACTCCTACAGAGATCAGCACAGGTGGGTCATGAACACTAAATCCATTCCTCCACCCATACTGCTCACTGATTGGTCCAGAGTAGGGCGGGGACTGGGTGATATCAGCCTGTAATCCCCTGGTCACTTTCCTGAGCTGTGTTCCCCGTCCTGTATTCCTGGATTTCTCTCGGATAATCTTCCTTCTCTGTGCTGCAGACACAATTTATGTATCTAGACTGGATTTATGGAGATTCTGGGGTTCAGCTGGAAGCACAATGTTGATTTTCACCATAGACATTGCTTAACCTAGGGACCTGTGACATGTGTCTTGGGTCTTCTTCTCCTTGGGTCTTCTGCCCCATGCCTGGGTCTAGCAAGATCTCTGACAGAACCATTCTCCCAGGGCTACTCTGTTGTCTGCTGGCTGTGCCGAGTGGAGGGATATGTCTGTATAGTCTCAGACCCAAGTCACTGAGTGCAGTCTCAGGAAATGGGAGGCAGTGGGGTGGGACCTCTGCAACTTGTCTCAAGTAGACCTTTCAGCTTCCACTTAACACTGAACACCAATATTATGAGTCCTGACCACTACACTGTATAATTTATATTGTACATTACATACTCCTGACCCCTGCACTATATACGCCATGTTGTACATTACACACTCCTGACCCCTGCACTATATACTATATGTTGTACATTACATACTCCTGACCCCTGCACTATATACTCTATGTTGTACATTACATACTCCTGACCCCTGCACTATATACTGTATGTTGTACATTACATACTCCTGACCCCTGCACTATATACTCTATGTTGTACATTACATACTCCTGACCCCTGCACTATATACTGTATGTTGTACATTACATACTCCTGACCCCTGCACTATATACTCTATGTTGTACATTACATACTCCTGACCCCTGCACTATATACTCTATGTTGTACATTACATACTCCTGACCCCTGCACTATATACTCTATGTTGTACATTACATACTCCTGACCCCTGCACTATATACTCTATGTTGTACATTACATACTCCTGACCCCTGCACTATATACTCTATGTTGTACATTACATACTCCTGACCCCTGCACTATATACTCTGTTGTACATTACATACTCCTGACCCCTGCACTATATATTTTGTGTTGCATGTTATATAATTCTGATACTTTTATAGTCCTACTGTTTATTCTTACACAATATGTTGTACATTTCATAGTCCTAAATTTCCTCCCAGCTGGACATTTTATATCGGATGATGTGATTGGAGCACAGACTTTTACATGGTGATAATAATGCGATAACATCCTCCAACTTTGGACCCTAAACAGAAAGTGATAATGAGGGAGGAGTCAATACCCCAATGATGGTGGTCTTCAGGATCAGTCCAGTCTTCATCTTGGTTGTTCTCCCCCCATCCTCACTCTCTGACCTCTGGTGGGGCTCAGCCCCGCTGTTCTTCATGACTAAATCATGGACTAAATAAGGAAGTGCAGTACTTCTTGTGTTGGGAAGATGGCGATGAGTGATAGAGGGGGTGGGGACCCTCGTCCTATAATCTCCTCATCACTGTCCCTCCTATAAAAGACAGTTCTGGTTGTTTCCTCACTCTCTGACTAAGGTCCATGAATAAAGAAATGACCTGGTAGGAGATCAGAGGAGCCATTTCCTAGTTCCCTTGAGGGTGGAATTGTAAGCTCCTCAGAGACCAAGCTGCCTGATGTGGGCGGAGTCCTGGTTTGGGGGAACCAATCAGCTCCTGTCTAGTAATCCTCTTTGTCTTTGTATTTTAGTCCATGGCCGGGAGATGAGGAAAACCTCCGAGGATTGTCTCACTTTGTCTCCAGACTGGAAAGTAGAAGATGAGGACATCACACAGTATAGTCCAGGAGAAAACCCGGCTCCCTCCAATGTCCATCCGGCACCACCCAGTGTAGATGGACCATCGGAATCCTCGTATCCTGAGGAACCTCAGACTGTGCGGGACCAGGCCGGCCTTCCAACAGGGAAGAGGTTCTCCTGTACTGAGTGCGGGAAATGTTTCCATTCTAAATTCAATCTTAATGTCCATAAAAGATCTCACACGGGGGAAAAGCCATTTTCTTGTGCTGAGTGCAGGAAATGTTTTGTCCAAAAATCAGAGCTTGTCACACATCAAAGGTCCCACATGGGGGAAAAACCGTATTCCTGTCCTGATTGCGAAAAATGTTTTTCACAAAAGTCCAATATTCAAATCCACCAGAGGTTCCACACAGGTGAGAAGCCGTATTCCTGTTCTGATTGCGGAAAATGTTTTTCAGTGAAGTCTCATCTTTTCATACATAGAAGGTTTCACACGGGGGAAAAGCCCTATTCTTGTACTGTGTGCGGGAAATGTTTTGTACTAAAATCACATCTTGTCACACATCAAAGGCTTCACACAGGGGAAAAACCGTACTCCTGCTCTGAGTGCGGGAAATGTTTTTCAGACAAGTCCTTTTATTACAGACATCAGAGATCGCACACAGGTGAAAAGCCGTATTCCTGTCCTGAGTGCGGGAAATGTTTTTCGGACATGTCCAGTCTTTACACACATCAGAGATCTCACACGAAGGAGAAAAAGTATTCCTGTCCTGAGTGTGGGAAATGTTTTTTACACAAGTCCCATCTTTATACACATCAGAGATCTCACACAGGCGAGAAGCCGTATTCCTGCCCTGATTGCGGGAAATGTTTTTCAGAGAAGTCCAGTCTTGACAGACATCAGAGGGCTCACACGGGGGAAAAGCCGTATTCCTGTCCCGAGTGCGGGAAATGTTTTTCACAGAAGTCCAACCTTTACACACATCAGCGATTGCACACAGGAGAGAAGCCGCATTCCTGTCCTGAGTGCGGGAAATGTTTTTCAGTGAAGTCCAATCTTTACAGACATCAGAGATCTCACACAGGGGAGAAAACACTCCTGAGTGAGGGAAATGTTCCTCACTGAAGTCCTGTCTTCTTGTACATTAGGGATCCCACACAACCCTGGAGGTGTATTAGTGCCTTGAGTGCGGGAAATGTCTTCTAGATGAATGTTGCTGGACATCCCAGCTCTCATGTGGGGAAGAAGCACACCCTGATATACACCTCAGATATACTCCATGGCTGATCTTCATCATGGAAGAAACAGTTCATAAGGAGATCAGAGGTCACCAAAGACATGGATGAAGTGTGGGACCGGGTTGGCCATTGATAGCAGGAGAAGAATGAAAATCATTACTTTTCATTGGCTGAGTACATTTTGTGGTGTAAGCGTTCACAAACACATAAAGGTATGTTTTTTAAAAAAGATTTCATGTAACAAGCCATTGTGAATTTATTTTATTTGATCATTGACATAATGTTGCATTGCGCTACTTTTACTGATGGAGGCATTTTAAAAAAATACCACATTTTGGCCACTAGATGGGGCTGCCGGTCATAGGAAATCTCTATGTTAAATGAAATGCAGGTTTTTAACTCTGTGCTCCCTGATACGTTCCTGACTGCGCTATGGCCAAAAGACGGCTGCAGCATAGTTGGCTAGTTCTTGCAGGGCGTCCTCCCAGAACCATACCCCCCGTGCACTGATCACATGACTAAGGAATGGGCCAATCACAGCCGCTTTTACCATGTGACCAGCTGTGTCCAATCACAGCTGATAATGGTGTAAATAGGAAATGCTGGTTATCGGCAGTCCTCTCCTCATGCTGGTAGCACGTGAGGAGAGGAGAGCCGGTAAGCAGCATTTTGGATGGGTACATTTACACTGATTATCAGGGCACTGATCATCGGTGTCCTGATGATCAGTGTGGCCAATAGTGCCCATGTGTGCTGGCCATCAGCGTCCATCAATTAAATCAATGCCACCCATCAGTGCTGCATAACAGTACCCATCAGTGCCGCCTATCAGTGCAGTCTCATCAGTGTGGCCAATAGTGCCCATGTGTGCTGGCAATCAGTGTCCATCAATTGAATCAGTGCTGCCTAACAGTGCCCATCAGTGCCGCCTATCGGTGCAGTCTCATCAGTGCGGTCAATAGTGCCCATGTGTGCTGGCAATCAGTGTCCATCAACTGAATCAGTGCCGCCTAACAGTGCCCATCAGTGCCGCCTATTGGTGCAGTCTCATCAGTGCGGCCAATAGTGCCCATGTGTGCTGGCAGTGTCCATCAGTTGAATCAGTGCCACCTCTCGGTGTCCATCAGTGCTGCCTAACAGTGCCCATCGGTGCAGCCTCATCAGTGCAGCCAATAGTGCCCACGTGTTCTGGCAATCAGTGTCCATCGGTTGAATCAGTGCTCAATAACAGTGCCCATCAGTGCCGCCTATTGGTACAGCCTCATCAGTGTGGCCAATAGTGCCCATGTGTGCTGGCAATCAGTGTCCATTGGTTGAATCCGTGCTCAATAACAGTGCCCATCAGTACTGTCTATCAGTGCAGCCTCATCAGTGCGGCCAATAGTGCCCATGTGTGCTGGCAGTGTCCATCAGTTGAATCAGTGCCACCTATTAGTGCCGCTTAACAGTGCCCATCAGTGCATCCTCATCAGTGCCACATATCAGTGCTCATCCTTGAAGGAGAAAAATTACTTATTTACAAATCTTTATAACAGAAACTAAGAAAAACAAAATTGTTGGTCTTTTTTTGGTTTGGCAAAAAACCCCAGAGGTGATTAAATACCCCCAAAAGAAAGCTCTATCTGTCTCAAAAAAATGATAAAAACTTAGTTTGGGTACAGTGTTGCATGACCGCGCAATTGTCATTCAAAGTGTGAGAGCGCTGAAAGCTGAAATTTGGTCTGGGCAGGAAGAGGGTAAAAGTGTCCGGTAGGCGAGGGGTTAAGCCAATTTTTTGCTTGCTTTGAGGATCAAAATCTGAGATGTGGAATCCGTGGTAAAGAACCTGTGGAGGGGCAGCACATATTTGTATTAAGTCAGATAAATTGAGGAAGATTGACACCAGAAAGGCAGCAGGACCGGATGCGTGTCAGGTTGCTGGCCTTCACAGAAACTTTAAAGCATGCTGTTAGACGGGTTAGTTCGGTTTGTTGGCAGGCTGGTTGGTAAGTTAGCTGGGAATTTTTCTCTTTTGTTGTTGGACATGCGTCGCCCTTCCATGTGCTCCTTGCTGTGAAGGCCAGTTATAGGCTGGGGTAGTGGCCATTTTTTGTACTCCCATACATGTGTAGTGCACCCCTGTAGAAGCTGCTGGCAAATACAGTCCTATTTCCCCACTTAAAGCAGACACAGCATTTTCTTCATTTTTCCATCGGCTCAGAAAGCAGTCTAGGGGTTCTTTTTTTAAGTTTTTTTTTTTTCGGGGGGAACAATGAAGTGGGATCCCAAAATAGTACTACAGGCACGCTGTTATGTGCTAACAGCATACAAAAAACAGAGGAACGTCTGAATTGGGGGTTGTCCTTTTTCCGCTTTGCTTGGAGCCTTTATAAGATGGTCACCCCTGAGAGCCAATCAGGTCCGAGGAAGAATCTGAAGCTTCGAAATGTGTTACCACCCACATGCATGGAATCACGTTCCGTTCCAACACCAGCTTGCGCTCCACTCTGGTTTCCACAGTGGTCGGCCGCTTCCTGAGTCTTAGCTATCACCACCCAGATGTTCTGCAGCTGCTGGAGACCATCAGACCATCACCCCCGAGAGTCAATCAGGTCTGAGGAAGAATCAGAAGCTTTGAAATGTGTTACCACCCACATGCATGCAATCACGTTCTCCCACAGATGTCCTCTCCGGTCCAACACCATCTTGCGCTCCACACTGGTTTCCATGGTGGTTGGCCGCTTCCTGAGTCTTAGCTATCACCACCCAGTTGTTCTGCAGCTGCTGGAGACCATCAGAACCTTATGGGAGTCCACTTTGGATGTGTAGACGTGCCTTTTTAGCCTACAAATCAGTGGGTTGGCTCATAAAGCTGTCTGGGGGTTCTTTTTTAAGATTTTTATGGGGGGACAATGAACTGGGATCCCAAAATAGCACATAACCGCATGCCTGTAGTACTAACAGCATACAAAAAAACAGAGGAACTTCTGAATTGGGGGTTGTCCTTTTTCCACCTTGCTTGGAGCCTTTATAAGATGGTCACCCCTGAGAGCCAATCAGGTCTGAGGAAGAATCTGAAGCTTCAGAATATGTTACCACCCACATGCATGGAATCACGTTCTCCCACGGTCATTATTATTATTACGTCGAGTTTATATAGCGCCAAAGGGTTTGCGCAGCGCTGTACAATAGAGGGGGGGACAATACATGAAACATTACAGCAACTACAAACAGCACACGAGGGGTTATAGGGCCCTACTCTTTCGAGCTTCCGTTCCAACACCATCTTGGGCTCCACACTGGTTTCCAAGGCACCGGGCGCTTACTGAGTCTTAGCTATCACCACCCAGTTCTGCAGCTGCTGGAGACCATCAGAACCTTATGGGAGTCCACTTTGGATGTGTAGACGTGCCTTTTTAGCCTATAAATCAGTGGGTTGGCTCAAAAAGCAGTCTGGGGGTTCTTTTTTAAGGTTTTTTGGGGGTGACAATGAACTGGGATCCCAAAATAGCACAAAACTACGTGCCTGTATTACTAACAGCATACAAAAAAACAGGAACATCTGAATTGGGGGTTATCCTTTTTCCACCTTGCTTGGAGCCTTTATAAGATGGTCACCCCCAAGAGTCAATCAGGTCTGAGAAAGAATCTGAAGCTTCAAAACATGTTACCGCCCACATCCATGGAATCGCGTTCTCCTGCGGACATAATTTCCTGTTCAACACCATCTTGCGCTCCACACTGGTTTCCACGGTGGTTGTCCGCTTCCTGAGTCTTAGCTATCACCACCCAGTTGTTCTGCAGCTGCTGGAGACCATCAGACCATCACCCCCGAGAGTCAATCAGGTCTGAGGAAGAATCTGAAGCTTCGAAATGTGTTACCACCCACATGCATGGAATCACGTTCTCCCCCGATCATCATCTGCGGTCCAACACCATCTTGCGCTCCACACTGGTTTCCACGGTGGACAGCCGCTTCCTGAGTCTTAGCTATCACCACCCAGTTGTTCTGCAGCTGCTGGAGACCATCAGAACCTTATGGGAGTCCATTTTGGATGTGTAGACATGCCTTTTTAGCCTACAAATCAGTGGGTTGGCTCAGAAAGCAGTCTAGGGGTTCTTTTTTAAGGTTTTTTTTTTGGGAACAATAAACTTGGATCCCAAAATAGCACATAACAGCGTGCCTGTAGAACTAACAGCATACAAAAAAACAGAGGAACATCTGAATCGGGGTTATCCTTTTTCTGCCTAGCTTGGAGCCTTTATAAGATGGTCACCCCCCGAGAGCCAATCAGGTCTGAGGAAGAATCTGAAGCTTCAAAACGCGTTACCGCCTACATCCATGGAATCACGGTCTCCCGCGGACATTATTTCTGGTCCAACACCATCTTGCGCTCCACACTGGTTTCCACGGTGGTTGGCCGCTTCCTGAGTCTTAGCTATCAACACCCAGTTGTTCTGTAGCTGCTGGAGACCATCAGAATCTGATGGGAGTCCAATTTGGATGTGTAGACGTGCCTTTTCCAAACCAGTGGGTTGCCAATTGTATGTTTTCAATAAATGAAGTTGCTTTTAATGCTGCACATAGCCTGGCGCCCCTCTGTGTTTTCTTTGTCATATACCTACGAAGTCCCAGCTTCACTCGAAAGGGTGCTGCCGCTGATGTTGCAAATATTGCCTGCCAGACCACCTACACTACGTTCACTGGATTTTAACTTTTTATATAAAGACTTTAGCAATTCTATTTTTTTAGCATTTTAAATGATCTCTCGGTATAGAAGAGTAATTACGTATAGTAAGGCTGGTACACACAGGTCATTATCGTCCAGTTCAACAAAAGCCAGCCAACATTCAGGCCATGTGTACAGCAGCCTTTCCGGCTTCTGGTGAATGGGCATGCTGGAAAACCAACATCTGATCAGCATCCGATCAGCTCTTTCAGCCAATGTGTTCTGGCGGGAGGTCAGTCCCTGCTGTTAGTACAGTGAGTTCCTCAGTTTTTTATCCTTTCAGCCTGCTGGGTTGAACGAAAAAAAAAAAAGTGTTCCAGGATTTAGGCAGGCTGTAGAAATCAGAATCAAAAGTAAATTTTTGCCATTATAAGAGTAAACCTAAGCAACACATGTCGCCACAGGATCACTGGTTGCCTCCCGCCGATATCCAGCAGGATTTTCCTAGTGAGGGAGATGTAGACTCGCGCCACATATAGACAGCTTGGGCTCTCTCCCATAGCTTCCTCCTGGCTGTCTCCCGTGGGCTGTCTGTTGATTCAACTGGATCCTTGAACTAGGACTTGTAAATAGCTCCCCCAGCTAAGCCTAGGTGGGACCTTGGTGTCTTCAGGCTGGCTTCCTCCCAGACTTCTGCCCCAGGGGTTTCTTCCTTCAGCACTGGACCCAGGAACACTGCACCCTACCATTTAGGCCTCATACAATTTATGGGCTCTTCCTCCACCTTCTGGGAACACCCCAGGGATTGGCTGGAGTTCCATACATATTCAGGCAACTTTTTCTGCTTTCCTCCTACTATATTACCAGCTTGGTTTTCAAAAGACTGGTAGTATGGGGGGGGTTGTGTGACATCTATGTCAAATCTATAGATTTGGGTTCCATCAGCAGAGAGATGGTATTGGAAAATGGTACCTCTGGGTAACCAGAGGAGAATAGATTAGCAGTGAATTTTGGGTGTGGCAAAATTGCACTAATGGGGACCATAGATGGGTTGAAAATCGGCCGTTTTTTGGGCTTTTTGCACATTTTTTTTATCAGTCATGTTGGAAAATTTGCGGCCAATTTTGACGATTCACCGATTTTCCCGGTAATGATGGGCAAATTGGCCGATCGTTTTACCGATATAAAATCTGCACATGAGCCGTGACCTGCAAGAAGAAGAAGAAGAAGAAAAAGAAGAAAAAGAAGAAGAAAATTAAGAAGAAGAATTCCAATCCGCTATTATATTTTGTATGAAAAAGTATTGCAGTTGCAACAATGTATCCATTTGTATTCGAATAAAAACCATCTGTATCCAAAATGGATACATTGTTGCAACCACAAGACTTTCATGTAAAATATAATAGTGGAACTCTCTGCAAGGGACAGAAGTAATTATGGGGTTAAATGCCGGCCGTAGACGGGACGAAAATCGGCTGATTTTTTTACTGTTGGTGGTAACGTCGGCTGATCGAACGCCCGATTTTTCTTTTTTTTAAAAAAAAAACAATGGCCGGTTTTCGACCCGTCTATGGCCTACATAACAGTGTGAGAAGAGGGAGGGGCTTAAAACATGAGCCAACTTACTATATACAAGGTAACATATTTCAAAGTCCTTGTATACACAAAATATAATTCAACGATTGTGCCACAAGAGAGAGTCAAATGGACGTACAAACCTCAGCACAATAGTTGGTAAAAATGGAACTCTTCCATCACATATGCTTTTCCACCCACAGCTGACCTTCAGGAGGACCTATTGAGCAACCAGAAACTGTCATACAATATAGCATGAAGAGTGCAGGGGTCAGTAGTATGTCATATTCAGCCCAGTGTACAGAGGGCAGTGGTCAGGAGTATAGCATATACAGCCCAGGGTACAGAATGCAGTGATCAGGTGAATGTCATATACAGCCTGGGGTGCAGAGTGAAGTGGTCAGGAGCATGTCATACACAGGTCCACGTACAGAGTTTAGAGTGCAGTCAGGAACAGGCCCAGACTGGGCCAAAAAATAGGCCTGGGTATTTCAGATTGCTGAGCAGCCAATTTTTCCAGGGGGAGGGGGCGTTCATGGGGGCGGTTGGTGACAGAACATTCACAGAGTCAGTCCTCCGCACTGTAATGTAAAGGGGCACTGCGATATAAAGGGGACTGCACTGTAAAGGGGCACTGTATTGATTACGATTCCCCTTTACAGTGCAGTCTCATTTATATCACATTGCCCCTTTACATTACAGTGCCCTTAGAAATCTAATCACAGTGCCCCCTATATATTCAGCAAAGAGATGGCCCAATACAGCAAAGAGACATCCCAATCCAGCAAAGCGGCATCCCCATATAGCAAAGAGACATCCCAATATAGCAAAGAGACAGCCCGATCCAGCAAAGAGACATCCCCATAAAGCAAATAGACATCCCCATCCAGGAAAAGACAGGATGTCTCTTTCCTGGATGGGGATGTCTCTTTGCTGAACTCGGCTGTCTGCTGGATGGGGACGGCTCTCTGTTAGATGGGGACATCTATTTATTAGATGGGATGTCTCTTTGCTGGATAGGGATGCATCCCAGTCCAGCAAAAAGACAGCCCATCCAACAAAAAGACATCCCATCCAGCAAAGAGACATCCCATCCAGAAAACAGACATCCCCATCCAGCAAACAGACATCCCCATACAGCAAAGACACCCTTATCCAGTAAAGAGACATCCCCTGTAAGGGACCGCCTGGCGGTACCACTAGCACTCCACTGAGTAGGCGTCCCCAGCGCACGGAGTCTAAGTCCCAGGGTGCTTGTTCACCAGGGCCCCTGATGGTGGGGATGGACTTGGAGCCCCCTGAGACCAGGTCGTGGCTACTGGGTGCGTCCGTCAGTGGTAGTGGTATGCGCCAAGGGCTCCCACGGGGAAGAGTCTGATATGAGGAGGTCAGCAGACCCCACTGCACGGGATGGATGGATGGATGAGCAAGGTCAGACGGGCCGGGTCGGTAACAGAGAGGACGGCAAGGTACAAGGCAGCGGGCATAGAATAGTCGGGTCACACGCCAGGTCAGCAACAGCAGGTCAAATCCAATAGGGGGCATTCAGGAGAGAGGTCAGGCAAAGCAAGGGTCTGGGCAGGAGAAATACAGCAAGGTCAGGTACAATCCGGGTCAGCAACTTACAATTCACAGGTTCACGGATACAGGATACAGGTAAGACCAGAAGGCACTGAATGACAGCTCAGGGTCGTTTAAATATCCCGCCCTGCGCTGCCATTGGTGCCCAGCGGGCGGCCGCGGCTTCTACTGCGCATGCGCGAACTCGAACGCCGCGGCCGGCCCGGACCCAGTGCTCGAGTCCCTGCGCCGGGCGGCATACTGCGCCTGCGCCGGGACCATCGCGGCGGGGATCGAGGGGATCCCTGACATTGCCCCCCCCCTACGGGCAACCTCCGGATGCCCACCCGATCTCTCCACCACGGGTGATCGCGAAAGAACCTCCGGACAAGTCTAGGTGCATGGACATTCTGGGCTGGTTCCCAGGAATTGTCCTCAGGGCCATAGCCCTTCCATTTGATTAGGAATTGGGCCTGGCCCCCCCTCCTTCGGCACTTCAGGATTGATTCCACCTCAAATTCCTCCTCACCCTTGACCGTTATGGCTTCCGGGGGTCTAGATTCTCGGTCAGGGAAGGCATCTGGGATTACTGGCTTCAGCAGAGACACATGGAAGACTGGGTGGATTTTGAGTGTGTCAGGAAGGACGAGTTCGTAGGCCGCTTTGTTGACCATCCGTTTAATGCAGAAGGGGCCTATAAACTTGGGTCCCAATTTCTTCGACGGACAAAGCATCTTTAAATTGGACGTCGCTAGCCAAACCTTCTCCCCAGGCCGCAACACAAGATCTCCCCTCCGTTTCCTGTTGAATGCCTTCCTGTAGTCTTCCTGGGCCCGACTGATGGCCTCTTGAAGCTTCTTATTGTTCGTGGAGAAAAACGTTACTACGTCTTGCGATGCTGGTACTGGGCATTCCGAGACCAAATCCGGGAGGAAGACAGGGTGAAACCCATAGTTGGCAAAGAACGGGGACTGGCCCGTCGCTGAGTGACGGGCATTGTTGTATGCGAATTCCGCTAGGGGGAGAAGTGGCATCCAGTCATCTTGAGTAAATGACGTGTAGCATCTCAAGTATTGCTCCAGGGTCTGATTGGTCCTTTCAGTTTGACCGTTAGTTTGAGGGTGGAATGCAGAGGAAAGGGACAATTTGATGTCCAGGGCTTTGCACAGTGCCCTCCAAAATCTCGACGTGAACTGGACCCCTCGGTCTGAGACAATGTCTTCGGGGACCCCATGCAGCCTTACTACCTCACGAATGAAAACTCGCGCAGTCTCGGCTGCCGAGGGGGTTTTCTTCAACGGGATGAAGTGGGCCATCTTGGACAAGCGGTCTACGACCACCAGGATTGCCGTGTGGTCTAGTGATGGCGGAAGCTCGACTATAAAGTCTAACGATATCTTTTGCCAAGGCCGTTCAGGAATCGGTAAGGGTCACAGCAGACCCCAAACTTTGTTTCTGGAAGGCTTATTCTTTTGGCAGGTGATACAGGACCTTACATAGCCCTTACAATCTTTAGCCATGTCCGGCCACCAGAAGGAGCGTCGGAGAAGTTCCAGGGTCTTTTCTGGGCCAAAGTGCCCCGCCATCGGGTGGTCATGGCAATGGCCCAAGACCAGGGTTCGGGCTACCTCCGGCACCACAATCCGATCTTCCCTCCATAGGAGTCCCCCCTTGTTCTGGAGGAGCCCTCCGGCTGAGGTAGAGACGGTTGTGGATGCCTCCATTATCTTGGAACGAAGGTCCGACTGAAGGGCCAAGAAGTTTCCCGAGGACAAGATGGTGTCGGGTACTGGGGTCTCCTTGGCGTCCTCGTACATACGTGATAACGCATCTGGCTTAGTGTTCTTTGATCCAGGCCGGTACGTAATGTGGAAGTTGAATCTAGAAAAGAATAGTGCCCATCTTGCCTGTCGCGGGCGTAAACGCTTGGCGGTTCTCAGATATTCTAGGTTTTTGTGATCAGTAAAAATTAAGATAGGGTGCACAGCACCTTCCAGCAGGTACCTCCATTCCTCTAATGCCGTTTTGATCGCCAGTAGCTCTCGATCACCGATATCATAATTCTTCTCTGCTGGGGTAAGCTTCCGTGAGAAGAAAGCTACAGGATGGAGCAATTCCTTGGTGCCCTTCCGCTGGGAGAGAATGGAACCTACCGCATTCTCCGATGCATCCACTTCCAGGATGTAGGGCAGGGCGGCGTCTGGGTGACCCAAAATGGGTGCCGAGGTGAACAACTTCTTCAAGGCTTCAAAAGCTTTCTGAGCTTTAGGTGTCCATCTGAACCGGGTTCCCAGCTTGGTTAGCTGAGTAATGGGGGAGACCAGACCCGAGAAGTTCTTGATGAACTTTCGGTAAAAATTTGCAAAACCAATAAACCGTTGGACGCCTTTCCTGTCCGTGGGTTCAGGCCAATCCAGTATTGCAGCGACTTTCTGGGGATCCATCGCGACCCCCGCGGTGGAGATGATCAGGCCCAAGAAAGTAATGCTGGATTGTTCGAAGCAACATTTCTCTGCCTTGGGGTACAACCCATGCTGCCGCAATCGCCCCAATACCCTCGCTACATGTATTCTGTGTTCCCCCAAGGAAGGGGAGAAAATCAAAATGTCGTCTAGATAGACGATAACAAAGACATCCAGAAAGTCCCTAAAAATGTCATTCACAAAGTGTTGAAACGTGGCCGGAGCATTACACAACCCGAACGGCATGACCAAATATTCAAAATGGCCGAAGCGGGTGCGGAAGGCCGTCTTCCACTCGTCCCCCTCCCTTATGCGAACCAAGTTGTATGCTCCCCTCAAATCCAGCTTTGTAAAAACCACTGCTGTTTTTAAACTTTGGAACAATTCTGGTACTAACGGCAGTGGGTAACGGTTCTTTATCGTGACCCTGTTCAACTCCCTGTAATCGATACACGGCCTCAAGGTTTTGTCCTTTTTTTCAACAAAGAAAATTCCCGCCCCCGCCGGTGAAGTGGAGGGGCGGATGAACCCCTTCTGGAGGCTGTCCTCGATATATTCCTTCAGGGCTCCCAATTCGAGCTCTGAAAGGGGGAAGATTCGCCCAAAAGGAATTTCTGAACCGGGTAACAGGTCAACGGGACAGTCATAAGGGCGGTGGGGGGGTAGAGTATCAGCTCCCCACTTGCTGAACACATCTAGAAACTCATGGTAGGCTGCCGGGATTACCTGTTTTAATTCAGCTTCCCCCTCAGAGCACAGGAGGATTTGGGGGACCCCCGGGCCCGAAGTGCGGCAGTATACCCGACAGTATGGAGAAGGGAACGAAATTACTCCGGTCTCCCAGTCAATTTGGGGGTTATGGGCCCGTAACCATGGGAGCCCCAAAATGACTGGGAAGAGGGGTGAAGCTATAGCATCCAGGCGGAGCAGTTCCTGGTGCTGGCCGGCAATGACAGTGGCGATGGAGGGGGTTTCCTGGTTCACCACCCCTGATTTTATCCGGGAACCGTCAGCCAAATAAATATTGAACCCCTTCTGTTTCAATTGAAGAGGAATACCCTGCTGGTGAGCAAAATTAATGTCCAGGAAGCAGCTGCATGCCCCCGAATCAACTATGGCCGACACTTCCACGGTCCTTTCCGGAAGCTGAAAGGAAAGGGGCACCACTAAGTATTGGGATGGACTAACATTGCCAATGGACAAGGAAGAAGAGGTGCACTTACTCAGTTTCTGCGGGCAGGATCGTACCATATGACCAGCTTCGCCACAGTAGAGGCACAGGTTCTGGGATCGTCTGCGCTGGTGTTCCTCTGGAGATAGTTTAGGCCGCGCCAGGCCGAGTTGCATAGGTTCAGGGATATCTCCAGGTGGCCGGTTCTGGATGTTTGGCCTAGGTGCTTGACTGGGCCCTTGAAATGGCCCCCAGGGATTTCCATGACCCTGGCCGGACCTCTCAAACCTGCATTCCCGCAGTCTACGGTCAATCTTAATAGTCAGTGCAATTAAGTCCTCTAAAGTCTCAGGCACCTCCACCCGGGCGAGCTCATCTTTCAGGCCTTCTGATAGGCCTATACGGAACTGATGCAGGAGAGCAAACTCGTTCCAACGTGTGTCCCCCATCCAGTGCCTAAATTCAGACGCGTACTCCTCCGCCGCTCGGCGGCCTTGCCGGAGCGTGTACAAAGTAGCTTCAGCAGAAGCTGCCCGCTGTGGGTCATCGTATAGGATGGCCATTGCGTCAAAAAAAAAGTCAACCGAGCTAAGGTGAGGGTCATTTTTTCCCCGCAGTCGGTGGGCCCAGTCTTGGGGTTCACCCTGCAGGAGGGAGATGACGAACCCCACCTTCACGGATTCAGTCACAAAGGTTCGTGGTTGCAACTCAAAATAGAGGAGACAGGACTCACGGAATGACCTGAAGCGTGTGCGGTCCCCGTGAAACCGTTCCGGTAGGGGTACTCGGGGTTCGGCCGCCGGGAGTGGGGCGGATGCCCCAGAAACCGGTACAGGGGCTGCTACGGCCGGGGGTGCGGGGACCGCGGCCTGTGGGGCAGAAACGGATATAGTGCAGGTCTGGAAGTGATTCTCAATCTGCTGACATCTGTCCTGCAGGGCCGATACGGCCTGCGTCAAGTTAGACAGGTGCCTGCAGATCTCCTCAAGCGGCGAGGGCCCTCCTCTAGACTCAGTCATGGCCTTCTGGTACTGTAAGGGACCGCCTGGCGGTACCACTAGCACTCCACTGAGTAGGCGTCCCCAGCGCACGGAGTCTAAGTCCCAGGGTGCTTGTTCACCAGGGCCCCTGATGGTGGGGATGGACTTGGAGCCCCCTGAGACCAGGTCGTGGCTACTGGGTGCGTCCGTCAGTGGTAGTGGTATGCGCCAAGGGCTCCCACGGGGAAGAGTCTGATATGAGGAGGTCAGCAGACCCCACTGCACGGGATGGATGGATGGATGAGCAAGGTCAGACGGGCCGGGTCGGTAACAGAGAGGACGGCAAGGTACAAGGCAGCGGGCATAGAATAGTCGGGTCACACGCCAGGTCAGCAACAGCAGGTCAAATCCAATAGGGGGCATTCAGGAGAGAGGTCAGGCAAAGCAAGGGTCTGGGCAGGAGAAATACAGCAAGGTCAGGTACAATCCGGGTCAGCAACTTACAATTCACAGGTTCACGGATACAGGATACAGGTAAGACCAGAAGGCACTGAATGACAGCTCAGGGTCGTTTAAATATCCCGCCCTGCGCTGCCATTGGTGCCCAGCGGGCGGCCGCGGCTTCTACTGCGCATGCGCGAACTCGAACGCCGCGGCCGGCCCGGACCCAGTGCTCGAGTCCCTGCGCCGGGCGGCATACTGCGCCTGCGCCGGGACCATCGCGGCGGGGATCGAGGGGATCCCTGACATCCCCATACAAAGAAACAGCCCAATCCGGAAAAGCTACATCCCGTCCAGCAAAGAGACATCTCGTCCCACAAAGAGACAGCCCATCCAGCAAAGAGACAGCTCATCCAGCAAAGAGACATCCCATCTAAGAAAGAGACATCTCATCCCACAAAGAGACATCTCGTCCCACAAAGAGACAGCCCATCCAGCAAAGAGACAGCTCATCCAGCAAAGAGACATCCTATCCAGCAAAGAGACAGCTCATCCAGGAAAGTGACAGCTCATCCAGGAAAGATACAGCCCAATCCACCGCCGCTACAGAGTGGGACTGTTTGACTGTCACAGTGTGCCAGTCGGTAAAAGAGAGAGGCTGCTGTTGTTTTTTCAGTGCTGATGTGTCTGCAGCAGCTGGCTCAAGAGGTGTCTGTGTATCCCTTACGGTACTACCTGCTTGTCACTGAGGCCGTCTCTGTCTCTCCTCCTGTCAGCCCCGCTTTAGGCATAGCCGCATAGCAGGAGGAGAGCGGCGGCCGCGGTCTGTGTTAGCCCTGTCCTAGGCAGTCATATATTGTTATCCCCCTTGGTGGGAGTGGAGATGACCCCATCCACACTATATTGCCAAAAGTATTGGTCGGCCGGCCTTTCCACGCACATGAACTTTAATAGCCCCCCAGTCTTAGTCCGTAGGGTTCAATATTGAGTTGGCCCCGCCCTTTGCAGCTATAAAAACTTCAACTCTTCTGGAAAGGCCGTCCACAAGGTTTAGGAGGGTGTCTATGGGAAGGTTGGACCATTCTTCCAGAAGCACATTTGTCAGGTCAGGCACTGATGTCGGGGGAGGAGGCCTGGCTTGCAGTCTCCGCTCTAATTCATCCCAAAGGTGTTCTGTGGGGTTGAGGTCAGGACTCTGTGCAGCCAGTCAAGTTCCTCCACCCCAAACTGGCTCCTCCATGTCTTTATGGACCTTGCTTTGTGCACTGGTGCGCAGTCATGTTGGAACAGGAAGGGGCCATCCCCAAACCCTTCCCACAAAGTTGGGAGCATGAAATTGTCCAAAATGTCTTGGTATGCTGACGCCTTAAGAGTTCCCTTCACTGGAACTAGGGGGCCAAGCCCAACCCCTGCAAAACACCCCCACACCATAATCCCCCCTCCACCAAACTTTACACTTGGCACAATGCAGTCAGGCAAGTACCGTTTTCCTGGCAACCGCCAAACCCAGACACATCCATCGGATTGCCAGACAGAGAAGCATGATTGGTCACTCCAGAGAACACGTCTCCACTGCTCTAGAGTCCAGTGGCGGCGTGCTTTACACCACGGCATCCAATGCTTTGCATTGCACTTGGTGATGTAAGGCTTGGATGCAGCTGCTCGGCCATGGAAACCCATTCCATGAAGCTCTCTACGCACTGTTGTTGGGCTCATCTGAAGGCCACACCAAGTTTGGAGGTCTTTAGCTATTGACTCTGCAGACAATTGGCGACTTCTGCGCACTGTGCGCTTCAGCATGCGCTGACCCCGCTCTGTCATGTGACGTGGCCTACCACTTGGTGGCTGAGTTGCTGTTGTTCCCAGTTGCTTCCACTTTGTTATAATCCCACTAACAGTTGAGCGTGGAATATTTAGTAGCCAGAAAATGTCACGGATGGACTTATTGCACAGGTGACAACCTATCACGGGACCACGCTTGGAGTCACTGAGCTCCTGAGAGCGACTCATTCTTTCACCAATGTTTGTAGAAGCAGTCTGCATGCCTAGGGGCTTGATTGTATACACCTGTGGCCATGGAGGGGATTGGAACACCTGAATCACATGATTTGGAGGGCTGGCCCAATACTTCTGGCAATGTAGTGTATAAGGATGTACAGTCAATAGAGACCCAGCTGTTTTTTGGGGTTGCAGTTCCTCTGAGCTCCACAAGGTGGTGATCTCACTGCTACCCATACAGGAAGTCTCTATGGAATACAGACAAAAAGGTAATGCCAACAACAGACAGGAAGTGATGTCAGGTACAGACAGGAAGTGATGTCAGGTATAAATAGGAAGTTCCCGGAGAGAGGTGAGTGGGGAGGAAGTAGAGAGGAGACGTTGGTGGAAGTGGCAGCAGAGGAGGTAATAAGATGTTATTTCCTATTTACACCCAGTAACCCCCTCCGTCATGTCCGTCCTCTTCCTCCATAGTCATGTCCGTCCTCTTCCTCCATAGTCATGTCCATCCTCTTCCTCCATAGTCATGTCCGTCCTCTTCCTCCATAGTCACTGTGACGTCTTTTATCTCCAGCAGATGATGATACACACATATATAGTGCGGGAACCCAGATTAACCCCGTATATTCCAATGAGGGAATTTATAGTCTGTACCACAAGGGGTGTTATGGATGTCATGACAATAGTCCGGACATTGTATGCCGGGGGAATGAAATGATAACTAAAGGTTTGGATGAGGGAAGATTCCCGTAAGATTATTTCATGGGAATGATGAGCGCCCCCTCCAGGGACACTATGAGGATTCTCACAATACGAGTCTGAAAGGGACTGGATTTTGGAGGGATCAGATGCGGAACCCGGGGGACAATTTAAAACAAAACGTCTTCCAGATGGGAATCCAAATGGATTTTTCAGCTGAATACAATTGTTCCGGCTGGACTGAATATTGATATTGAGCATGAGAGGAGGTGATTCATCTGTTTAATGCAGTTTTATTGTATTTTTATATCATTTTATCAGTTACTTTGGATGATTATTATACAGGATTCATATAGCGCCAACAGATTACGCAGTGCTTTACAACATAAGGGCAGACAGTACAATTACAATGCAAATGAATAGAGGAGGAATCGGAGGGAGGGTCGAGAGATACAAAAGGTTATAACTGTGGAGGATTGGCTGATTGACAAAATACATTTACAGTTGTTAGGTGGGGGCCTCTCTGAAGAGATGGGTTTTTAGGGATCGTCTAAAAGTTGACAGAGATGGAGATAGTTGGACACATTGGGGAAGAGAGTTCCAGAGGATGGGAGCGGCTTTGAGAAGTCCTGGAGGCGAGCATAGGAGGAGGTGATTCATCTGTTTAATGCAGTTTTATATTATTTTATCAGTTATTGATGGTGTTTAATAAACTGATGTATTTAATGATATATGATGCTACAGAAGATGTTTTTTTAAATTATTCGATGCTGTAAATGGTTAAGGACTCTGGAAGGGAGTTAGGAGTGTTTTTTAGGACCACTTTACCTGCCAGTAGCCCTCTTAAACAAAGATTGGCATTTTCCAATCCAAATCGAAGGTTAGGAGAGCGGCCTCTCTATTTAAATCTAAGCGGCATCCAGTCCGCCATCCACTGGAGCATCTACGGCGTTGGATTAGTACTTCTGTTCCTTATGCTGTCGTTCCCCGTTTACTGCTCTAGAGACATCTATTACTTCACAGGCACAATGAACTCTGTGGGACTACAGGTCCCAGCACACCTAGTCATCTACAGCTGGGGGTTTTCTGAGTAAGTGCTGCCAGTTTACCTCAGGAGTTTTCAGACACTTTGTTAGGAGAAAGTTTCAATGCAACTATTGTGTCGTGGATTAAGATATTTTGTGTAAGCACTGCCTGAACATTTATTATCCATATATTAACCCCTTCAGGGTCAAACATCTCCCCATTTATGCGGCTGGAACATTCTCCTCATTGTGGAGATAAAGTCTAGTAATATGGTCCTCTAAACAAACAGCACTGACAATAAATAGACAAGACAAGGACCATCCTGACCATACATGGCCTACAAAGGGCAATGATGACACTACACAGGCAGCCAATGGGCAATCATTACACTATGCAGCCAACACAATGATGGAGTGCCGGGGTCAGGAGTATGGCGTGCAGGGGTCAGGAGTATGGAGTGCCGGGGTCAGGAGTATGGAGTGCCGGGGTCAGGAGTATGGCGTGCAGGGGTCAGGAGTATGGAGTGCCGGGGTCAGGAGTATGGAGTGCAGGGGTCAGGAGTATGGAACATAGAGCCCCTTACATTGCTGGTCAGTAGGAAGAAAACATTCCTTATCCTGCCATGTTCCATCATTGGTGTCAGAGGGAGGGAAATACTGAGGGTTATGATGGATTTCGAGGAGCTGAAAGGTCTCTGAGGAGGCTGTGGGTCTAAAGGATTTTGGGAACCTTTGAGGGTGTAATGCATTTGAAGGACTCTGTGACCCCCGAAGGAGGTTGTGCAGCTGATGGAATTCGGGGGTCTCTTAGGAAGTAGTAGGGCTGAACACCTCTGAGAGGTTAGTGGGGCTGAAGGACTGTGGTGGTCTCTTACTTTAGAGCCTTGCAGTCTGACTACTCCATCAGAGGAGGCTTTAGAGCTCATAGGGGCTCTTGGTTTCTTATGGTCCTCCCACCCCACCTGCACTTCTCTGACCTCCTTAAAGAACTCCTGCCAGCAGGTGAAGGAAGCCTTCACCTTTCCATCTCACTGGTCAAGACATATGCTGCAGGATACAAAATAGGAGGAGATCTGTTTGCACAGCATTGCTTAACGGGTGGACAGCTCAACACCTTCCCTTGACACAGGCTCTGGCAGTGCTCGTTGCTGAAATTCAGAACACCAGGAACCCACCAACACTCTGTACAATGTTCTGGATACTACAGTATACTTTGCAACCAAGAGAACACACCACTCACCTCCTGCTGTCCTCCTCCTACCCATAATGGGCTGCCATTGGAGGGAAGAGTCCAGACTCTTCCCTCACAGCTCTCTACTTCATCAGCATCATACTCTTACTATCCAATTCCTTCTGTTACTGCAAAGAGTGACAGTGACATCACTCCTGTAAGTCAGGAGGCTTCCGGAGATTGGAGCCTTGCAGACTCAGTTCTGGCAATTATCCTGATTAACTGGCAAGCTCAGCCTAAAGTCATCAAGTTCCCCTTCCTGGACATCATGATGGCCCTACATTGACATCACAGCACTGCCTCAGAGCAAAGAAGTCATAGGAAGGATCATATTTATCATTCCTGGTCTGCAGATGTACAACTATTCAAAACCAGTTCAGAAACCAAACAAAGCCAACAGAGAAAAGGGAATTTCTGATCCAGCAGGCCAAGAGAGTTCTGGGTTTGTGAACATGTAGCAAAGGGTAAAGAGTCCAGATTAAGAGTCCTGTCCTCATGGGGTCAGTAGTTCTTAAATGTACAGCAACCCTCCTATTCCCCCCTGATATCCACATCCTATTATTGTGTAACCAATACCATCCAAATCATTCTTTCATTTCCCAAAGTTATCCGTCTACAAGGAGACCTGTATAGATCACATGATGGCACCAATGAGGATGGAGGAGGACCGGAGTCATATGACTGAGAAGATAGAAAACCTCACCCTGGAGATCATCTACCTGCTGACCGGAGAGGTGAGGAGGATTCTGGGAGGTCACATGACATCACTCTTATCTCTATTAATAAAACACAGACCTGACCGGAGAGGTGAGGAGGATTCTGTGAGGTCACATGACATCACTCATCTCTATTAATAAAACACAGACCTGACCGGAGAGGTGAGGAGGATTCTGTGAGGTCACATGACATCACTCATCTCTATTAATAAAACACAGACCTGACCGGAGAGGTGAGGAGGATTCTGGGAGGTCACATGACATCACTCATCTCTATTAATAAAACACAGACCTGACCGGAGAGGTGAGGAGGATTCTTGGAGGTCGCATGACATCACTCTTATCTCTATTAATAAAACACAGACCTGACCGGAGAGGTGAGGAGGATTCTGGGAGGTCACATGACATCACTCATCTCTATTAATAAAACACAGACCTGACCGGAGAGGTGAGGAGGATTCTGGGAGGTCACATGACATCACTCTTATCTCTATTAATAAAACACAGACCTGACCGGAGAGGTGAGGAGGATTCTGGGAGGTCACATGACATCACTCTTATCTCTATTAATAAAACACAGACCTGACCGGAGAGGTGAGGAGGATTCTGGGAGGTCACATGACATCACTCTTATCTCTATTAATAAAACACAGACCTGACCGGAGAGGTGAGGAGGATTCTGGGAGGTCACATGACATCACTCATCTCTATTAATAAAACACAGACTTGACAGGAGAGGTGAGGAGGATTCTGGGATTCTAACATGATATTTTTATTGGTTCCTCAATACAGAAATTTCCTGAAAGACACAACATGCAGAAGATTCTAGAAGTCACCAAGAAGATAATGGAGCTGCTGACAGGAGAGGTGAGTGGTGCCGGGAATTCTGGGACATTCTCCAGTAACAGACAAGGGATGTGTCTGGATGGTGACTGTATCATTGTGTGTGTCAGGTTCCTATAAGGTGTCAGGGTGTCACTGTCTATTTCTCCATGGAGGAGTGGGAGTATTTAGAAGGACACAAGGACCTCTACAAGGACGTCATGATGGACAATCAGCAGACTTTTGTAAGGAAAGAATTTCCCCAGAAGAGGACGATATTAAGCCTTTCTCTGGAGATCCTCAGCCTGCTCACTGGAGAGGTGAGTGTAATGAAGGGGTTAAATCTAGATATTCTATACACTTGGATGGGTTCAGATTCACTTTGTCTTCCGATGTTTTCCCAACCAATAATAGCATCCACACAAGTACTATGAATACATAAAGTGTCCGGACTCTATGAGATTTGGTTATAGCACAAGATGGCGGCATTAGTTATAGAAAAGAGCAATTTAATCTTTAGTCCAATCAGTAAGACCCATGAATGCCAGCACGCCACGCCCACTGACCCCGGCACGCCACGCCCACTGACCACTAAATCCATGGGTGACATTTCCTGGTGGGTCAGTGAGCCTTACTAGTGAAACATTAGTGACTCTATTATATGACTTCTAGAAGGAGCTATAAATCTGACCCCATTGTGATCATATCATTGGATGGAGATGTCTGTCCTTTGTGGAATTGGGCACATGGGGCCAATCCCTGGTCAATAAATGTAGACCTGACCATAGATGTGAGGGATTATGGGAGACTGATATTTATCTTTGTATGACACAGAACTGTAAAGCAGTAATGAAGAAATCTACAAGAAGGAGATCTCATAAGATGACCACAAGATCCTCAAGAATCCAGAATCCCGTCACCATCCCACCACCATCATCCGTGATCCCTACAAGATGCAACGCAGAGAAGACACTAGAAGTCACCAAGAAGATGATGGAGCTGCTGACAGGAGAGGTGAGCGGTGCCGGGAATTCTGGGACATTCTCCAGTAACAGACAAGGGATGTGTCTGGATGGTGACTGTATCATTGTGTGTGTCAGGTTCCTATAAGGTGTCAGGATGTCACTGTCTATTTCTCCATGGAGGAGTGGGAGTATTTAGAAGGACACAAGGATCTCTACAAGGACGTCATGATGGACAATCAGCTGCCCCTCACATCACCGGGTAAGAGGAGACTTTATTGTAAAGGAGAGAGCAGTACGGAGGATCCACCTAGATCCCCCATCATCTGATAAACACATAGAAACAATGGATTCAGACTCAGGAGATGGGAGGCAGTGGTGTGGGACCTCTGCAGCTTGTCTCAAGATGACATTTAGGCCACCACTGATTGCTGAATACCAATATTATGAGTCCTGACCCTTACACTGTATAATTTATATTGCACGTTATTTAGTCCTGATCCTGCACTATATACATGGCTGTACATTACATACTCCTGACCCCTGAAATTTATAAACTGCTGTACATTACATACTCCTGACCCCTGCACTGTATACACTACTATACATTGCATACTCCTGACCCCTGAACTGTATACATGGTTGTACATTGCATACTCCTGACCCCTGAACTGTATACATGGCTGTACATTGCATACTCCTGACCCCTGAACTGTATACATGGTTGTACATTGCATACTCCTGACCCCTGAACTGTATACATGGCTGTACATTACATACTCCTGACCCCTGAACTGTATACATGGCTGTACATTGCATACTCCTAACCCCTGCACTATATACACTGCTGTACATTACATACTCCTGACCCCTGAACTGTATACATGGCTATACATTGCATATTCCTGACCCCTGAACTGTATACATGGCTATACATTGCATACTCCTGACCCCTGAACTGTATACATGGCTGTACATTGCATACTCCTGACCCCTGAACTGTATACATGGCTATACATTGCATACTCCTGACCCCTGAACTGTATACATGGCTGTACATTACATGCTCCTTACCCCTGAACTGTATACATGGCTGTACATTGCATACTCCTGACCCCTGCATTATATACACGGCTGTACATTACATACTCCTGACCCCAGCATCATATACTCTGTTGTATATTACATAATTCTGATGTCGTACCGTGTGTAATAACCTTCTGACTGTCCCTCCTAGAAAAGACAGTTCTGGTTGTTTCCTCACTCTCTGACTAAGGTCCATGAATAAAGAAATGACCTGGTAGGAGATCAGAGGAGCCATTTCCTAGTTCCCTTGAGGGTAGAATTGTAAGCTCTTCAGAGACCAAGCTGCCTGATGTGGGCGGAGTCCTGGTTTGGGGGAACCAATCAGCTCCTGTCTAGTAATCCTCTTTGTCTTTGTATTTTAGTCCATGGCCGGGAGATGAGGAAAACCTCCGAGGATTGTCTCACTTTGTCTCCAGACTGGAAAGTAGAAGATGAGGACATCACACAGTATAGTCCAGGAGAAAACCCGGCTCCCTCCAATGTCCATCCGGCACCACCCAGTGTAGATGGACCATCGGAATCCTCATATCCTGAGGAATCTCAGACTGTGCGGGACCGGGCCGGCCTTCCAACTGGGAAGAGGTTCTCCTGTGCTGAGTGCGGGAAGGGTTTCCATTATAAATCCCGTCTTAATGTGCATAAAAGATCTCACACAGGGGCTAAGCCACATTCATGCCCTGAGTGCGGGAAATGTTTTACAGCAAAGTCCAGTCTTTTCAGACATCAGAGATCTCACAAGCTGGAGAAGTTGTATACCTGCCCTGAGTGCGGGATATGTTTCTCAAAGAAGTCACAGTTTTACAAACATCAGAGATTTCACACTAGGGAAAAGCAGTATACCTGTCCTGAGTGTGGCCAGTATTTTTCACATAAGTCCACTTTTAACAAACATCAGAAATCCCACACAAATAATAAGCCGTATTCTTGTCCTGACTGCGGGAAATGTTTTTCACTGAAGTGTCATCTTCTCAGCCATCAGAAAATGCACACGGGGGAGAAGCCGTATTCTTGTCCTGACTGCGGGAAATGTTTTTCACATGTGTCCAATCTTTACCAACATCAGAGATTGCACAGAGGTGAGAAGCCCTATTCCTGTCCTGAGTGTGGGAAATGTTTTTCAAGGAAGCCACATCTTTACAGACATCAGAGATCCCACACGGGGGAGAAGCCGTATTCCTGTCCTGAGTGTGCGAGATGTTTTTCAGATAAGTACAATCTTTACAGCCATCAGAGATCTCACACGGGGGAGAAGCCGTATTTCTGTACTGAGTGCGGGAAATGTTTTTCAGTGAAGTCCAGTCTTTACAGCCATCAGAGGTCTCACACAGGGGTGAAGCCGTATTCCTGTTCTGAGTGCGGGAAATGTTTTTCAACAATATCACATTTTTACATCCATCAGCGATTGCACAGAGGGGAGAAGCCGTATTCCTGTTCTGAGTGCGGGAAATGTTTTTCATCAAAGGCACATCTTAACAGCCATCAGAGATTGCACACGGGGGAGAAGCCGTATTCCTGTCCCCACTGCGAGAAATGTTTTTCACATTTGTCCAATCTTTACAAACATCAGAGATGTCACCCGGGGGCGAAGCGACTTTCCTGTCCCAAGTAAGGGAATTGTTCCTCACTGAAGTCCTGACTTCCTGTCCATCAGGAGTTCCACACAACCCTGGAGGTGTATTAGTGCCCTGAGGGCGGAAAAAATGTCTTCTAGATGAATGTTGCTGGACATCCCAGCTCTCATGTGGGGAAGAAGCACACCCTGATATACACCTCAGATATACTCCATGGCTGATCTTCATCATTCAAGAAACTGTTCATAAGGAGATCAGAGGTCACCAAAGACATGGATGAAATGTTGGACTGGGTTGGCCATTGATGGCAGGAGAAGAATAAAAATGGAGTCATCACCTTTCATTGGCTGAGTACATTTTGTAGTGGGAGATTTCACAAACACTTAAAGGTCCATAATAAAAAAGTTGAATGAATGTGACAAGAATTTACCCAGTTGTGACACATTCTGGCAGTATTTTATATCCTATAGTGATTTCCTATGATCATTGACTCCATACAGTGCATCCAGAAAGTATTCCCAGCGCTTAACTTTGGCCACATTTTGTTGTTACGGCCTTATTCCAAAACGGATTAAATTCATTTTTTCCCTCAACATTCTACAGACAACGTGAAAGAAGTTCTTTTTGAAATCTTTGCAATTTATTAAAAATAAAAAAGGAAACCCCTCCATGTACATAAGTATTTCCCGCCTTTGCTCAATCCTTTGTTGAAGCCCCTTTAGCACCAATTCCAGCCTCAAGTCATTTGGAGTATGATGCTACAAGCTTGGCACACCTATTTTTGGGCAATTTCTCCCATTCTTTGCAGTACCTCTCAAGCTCCATCAGGTTGGATGGGGAGCGTCGGTGCACAGCCATTTTCAGATCTCTCCAGAGATGCTCAATCGGGTTCAAGTCTGGGCTCTGGCTGGGCCACTCCAGGACATTCATAGAGTTGGCCCATATCCACTCCTTTGTTATGTGGTCTGTGTGCTTAGGGTCGTTATCCTGTTGAAAGATGAACCGTCGCCCCAGTCTAAGGTCCAGAGCGCTCTGGAACAGGTTTTCAACAAGGATGTCTCTGAACACTGCTGTGTTCATCTTTCCTTCGATCCTGACTAGTCTCCCAGTTCCTGCCGCTGAAAACCATCCCCACAGCATGATGCTGCCACCACCATGCTTCACTGTAGGGATGGTATTGGCCAGGTGGTGAGCAGTGCCTGGTTTCCTCCAGACATGACGTTTGGAATTCAGGCCAAAGAGTTGAACCTTTGTTTCATCAGACCAGAGTTTTGTTTCTCATGGTCTGAAAGTCCCTCAGGTGCCTTTTGGCAAACTCCAGGCAGGCTGCCATTTGCCTTTTACTGAGGAGTGGCTTCCGTCTGGCCACTCTACCATACAGGCCTGATTGGTGGGGTGCTGCAGAGGTGGTTGTTCTTCTGGAAGGTTCTCCTCTCTCCACAGAGAAACGCTGGAGCTCTTTCAGAGTGACCATCGGGTGCTTGGTTACCTCCCTGGCTAAGGCCTTTCTCCCTTGATTGCTCATTTTGGCCGGACAACCCGCTCTAGGAAGATTCCTGGTGGTTCCAAACTTCTTCCATTTGTGGATGATGGAGGCCACTGTGCTCATTGGGACCTTCAATGCTGCAGAAATGTTTCTGTACCCTTCCCCAGATCTGTGCCTTCATACAATCCTATCTCGGAGGTCTACGGACAATGCCTTGGACTTCATGGCTTGGTTTGTGGTCTGACATGCACTGTTACCTGTGGGACCTTCTATAGACAGGTTTATGCCTTTCCTAATCATGTCCAATCAACTGAATTTCCCACAGGTGGACTCCAATCAAGTTGTGGAAACATCTCAAGGATGGTCAGTGGGAACAGGATGAACCAGAGCTCAATTTTGAGTGTGATGGCAAAGGCTGGGAATACTTATGTACATGAGGTTTTTTATCATTTTTTATTTTTAATAAATTGCAAAGATTTCAAAACGGACTTCTTTCCCATTGTCATTATGGGGTATTGTTAGTAGAATGCTGAGGAAAAAAATGAATTGAATCCACTTTAGAATAAGGCTGTAACATAACAAAATGTGGCAAAAGTTAAGCGCTGGGAATACTTTCTAGATGCTCTGTATAGTGGCTATGATGCCATACTGTACTTTTTTTCTTTAATTGATGGAGGTACAACCCCAATTCCAAAAAGGATGGGATGCCAAGTAAAATCTACATAAAAACAGAATGCATAAACCCATATACAGTGTTTGTTCACCAATGCCAGAAGTCTGCCAATCAAAATAGGTGAGTTGGAAGGTTTGGTGCATGAAGAGAACTAGGATTGAATTGGTATTACTGAATCTTGGCTTCATTCTTCACATGACTGGGCCATTCATATTCCTGGCTAGGTTCTCTTTCGGAGAGACGGGGTAAATAGGAAAGGTTGTGGTGTCTGTCTCGATGTGAGAAGCGAGTGTGAAAAAGGACCTAGTTGATGGAGAGTGTGATGAGGCTGAAGCATTACGGGTAGAACTGCACATGGGGGGGGCGGTACTACAAAGGTAATCATTGGTGTTTGTTATAGGCCTCCCAGTGTTAATAAGGAGGTGGAGACTCAGCTCCTTGCACAGATCGAAAGGGCTGCAAGGGCTGGGGCAGTGATAATAATGGGGGATTTTAGCTACCTGAAAATTGACTGGAGTAATGGTACTGCAGGAACAATTAAAGGGCAAAATTTTGTAAACCTACTACAGGACAATTTTATGGTACAGTTCATAGAGGCCCCAACTAGGAATGATGCTCTGCTGGACCTGGTCATTGCAAACCATGCAGAGCTTATTAGGAATATCCATATACAAGAACATCTGGGTAGCAGTGACCATAACATGATTTCATTTATTGTTAGCTGTAAACAACAAGCACATACGGGAAAAATAAAAATGCTCAATTTCAAGAGAGCTAATTTTCCAAGGCTCTTCAAGACTTAGACTGGGAGGGAATATTGGCATCGATGAACACAACACAGAAATGGGAGTTCTTCAAAAAGACTGTATGTGAACACACTGCAAAATACATTCCCATGGGCAACAAGTTTAAAAGGCTAAAAATCAAACCTATGTGGCTTACGGCCAAAGTTACAAAAGCTATAGATAATAAGAAAAGAGCTTTTATTCTATATGAAGGAACGCGATCATTGTTTACACATTACAAAACATATAACAGAATATGTAAAAAGGAAATAAAGGCACAAAAATTGAAAATGAACGACAGATTGCAAAAGATAGCAGGACCAACCCCAAAAAATTCTTCAAATATATGAATAGTAGAAAGGCCTGGTCCGAGCATGTAGGCCCTTTACAGAATCATATAGAAGGGGTGACTGGGGACAAAGAGAAGGACAATGTATGAAATCCCTTCTTCAGCTCTGTGTATACAAAGGAGCATGGGGGGCTCTTGTCCATAATGGGGGGTGGTACTGACACAGCTCCAGATGATCCACATTGACTCACAATTGATATGATCCAGAAATATTTAGACAGAATAAAGATGAATAAAGCCCCTGGACCGGATGGCATACACCCACGGGGCCTTAAAGAATTCAGCTCTGTCATTTCAATGCCATTGTTTCTCATTTTGAGGCACTCTTTAACCCCCTTGCCCTCCAGAGGATTTACCCCTCTTCCTGACTAGGCCATTTTTTTGCGTTACAGCGCTGCGTTACTTTAACTGACAATTGTGCGGTCATGCAACACTGCACCCAAATGAAATTTACGTCATTTTTGTTCCCACAAATTTCTTTCGGTGGTATTTGATCAGCTGGTTTTTTATTTTGTGCGCTATTAACAAAAAAAAACGACAATTTTGAGAAAAAAAAAACAATAATTTTTACTTTTTGCTATTAATCAAGTCCAATAAAATAATAATAAAAAAAAATTTGAATTTCATCATAAATTTAGGCCAACATGTATTCTGCTCCATGTCTTTACTATAAAAAAATATCCAATACGTGTAAATTAATTGGTTTACGTGAAGGTTATTTCATCCCTTTAAGGTTGTCAGTGGTGCACCCCAAGGTTCAGTGTTATTAGTGGTGAACCCCAAGGTTCAGTGTTATTAGTGGTGAACCCCAAGGTTCAGTGTTATTAGTGGTGAACCCCAAGGTTCAGTGTTATTAGTGGGGTACCCCAAGGTTCAGTGTTATTAGTGGTGAACCCCAAGGTTCAGTGTTATTAGTGGGGTACCCCAAGGTTCAGTGTTATTAGTGGTGAACCCCAAGGTTCAGTGTTATTAGTGGGGTACCCCAAGGTTCAGTGTTATTAGTGGTGAACCCCAAGGTTCAGTGTTGTCAGTGGTGTACCCCAAGGTTCAGTATTAGTGGGGGACCCCGGGGTTCAGTGTTGGTACCCTTACTTTTTAATATATTTCTAAATGATATAGTGTCTGGGATTATAAATCTCATTTCAGTCTTTGCAGATGACACCAAGCTGTGCCGGGGAATAACGTCCTTACAGGATGTCTCCAACTTGCAAGCCGACCTCAATGCTCTGTGTAATTATTATTATTATTATTATACAGTATTTATAAAGCACCAATAGTTCGCTCAGCGCTGTACATTACAAAGGGAGACAGAACATGTGACAGAACAATACCAATACAATGCAAAACATGAGGGGATCGAGGGCCCTGCTCTTTCGAGCTTACAATCTAGGAGGGAGGGGGTGGTGGTACAGGAGGAGATAGCTGTGGGGGATGGAGTGGTAGGAAGAGTGGAGGAGGTCGGCAAGTTAGCAGGTGGTGGGGTAGGCTTCCCTGAAGAGATGGGTTTTCAGGGTGCGCCTAAAGGAGAGGAGAGTAGGTGATAATCTGATGGGTTGGGGCAGGGAGTTCCAGAGGATGGGTGACACCCTGGAGAAGTCCTGGAGGCGGGCATGGGAGGAGGAGACCAGGGAACTAGAGAGAAGGAGGTCTTGTGAGGAGCGGAGTGTGCGTGCTGGGCGGTACTTGGATATTAGGTCAGAGATGTAGTACGGGGCAGTATGGTGGACAGCTTTGTACGTCAGCGTTAGGATTTTGAATTTGATCCGTTGCGCAATCGGAAGCCAGTGGAGGGATTGGCAGAGGGGGGTGGCGGAGACAGAGCGGTTGGAAAGGTGAATGAGTCTGGCAGCCGTGTTCAGGATGGACTGAAGCGGGGATAGCCAGCGGCGAGGCAGGCCAGTGAGGAGGGAGTTGCAGTAGTCGAGTCGTGATATGATGAGGGAGTGGATGAGCTGTTTAGTGGTTTCTGGGGTTAGGAACGTGCGGATTTTGGCGATGTTGCGGAGGTGGAGTCTGCACGAGTTTGTTAAAGATTGGACTTGGGGCTGGAAGGATAGGTTGGAGTCCAGAATGACACCCAGTACTCTGGCCTGCGGGGCGGGTTTGATGGTAGCGTTGTTGGATGTGATGGAGAAATCAATGGGGGGTGGTGTCCGGGCTGGGGGGAAGACAAGAAACTCGGTTTTGGAGAGGTTCAGTTTAAGGAAGTGGAGCGACATCCAGTCTGATATGTCGCTCAGTAGGTGTGTGATTCGGGCTGAGACCAAGGGGGTGAGGTGGGGGGTTGAGAGATAGATTTGTGTGTCGTCGGCATAGAGGTGGTAGTTGAAGCCGTGAGAGTGTATGAGTTGGCCAAGGGAGGAGGTATAGATGGAGAAGAGAAGGGGCCCGAGGACAGAGCCTTGAGGGACCCCAACAGAGAGGGGGAGTGAGGGGGAGGTGGTAGCATTATAGGTAACGCTGAAGGAGCGTTGTGACAGGTAGGATGAGAGCCAGGAGAGAGCAGAATCTCTGAGGCCGAGGGAGTGTAGTTTTTTGAGGAGGAGGGGGTGGTCGACTGTGTCGAAGGCCGCAGAGAGGTCAAGGAGTAGGAGCACTGAATAGTGGCCATTAGCTTTGGCGGTTAGCAGGTCGTTGGAGAGTTTGAGTAAGGCAGTTTCGGTGGAGTGTAGGGACGGAAGCCGGACTGTAGGGGATCGAGGAGGTTGTTGTCGTTGAGGTGAGAGCATAGGCGGGTGTAGACTAGGCGCCAATGGGGCCAATGAGGGCTAATGTTGATAAATGTAAGGTTCTGCACTTGGGGGCTAAGAATATGCATGCATCATACATACTAGGGGGGGTACAACTGGGGGAATCAATGGTGGAGAAGGATCTGGGGGGGTCAATGGTGGAGAAGGATCTGGGGGGGTCAATGGTGGAGAAGGATCTGGGGGGTCAATGGTGGAGAAGGATCTGGGAGTTCTGGTAGATCACAAGCTGAATAATAGCATGAAATGCCAAGCTGCGGGTTCTAAAGCGAGCAAAATCCCCTCTTGTATTAGGAGAGGTATAGACTCCAGAGAGAGAGATATCATTCCCCCCGGTACAAATCATTAGAAAAACCTCATCTGGAATATGCAGTTCAGTTTTGGGCACCAATTCACAAAAAGAACATTGGGGAACTGGAGAAAGTACAGAGAAGGGCAACCAAACTGATATGAGGCATGGAGGAGATCAGCTATGAGGAAAGATTAGAGGGACTGAATGTATTCTCTACTGAGAAGAGGAGATTAAGGGGGGATATGATCAACATGTATAATACATAAGGGGGGATATGATCTCCATGTATAATACATAAGGGGGGATATGGTCTCCATGTATAATACATAAGGGGGGATATGGTCTCCATGTATAATACATAAGGGGGATATGATCTCCATGTATAATACATAAGGGGGATATGATCACCATGTATAATACATAAGGGGGTATGATCTCCATGTATAATACATAAGGGGGGATATGATCTCCATGTATAATACATAAGGGGGGATATGATCTCCATGTATAATACATAAGGGGGGATATGATCTCCATGTATAATACATAAGGGGGAATATGATCAACATGTATAATACATAAGGGGGATATGATCTCTATGTATAATACATAAGGGGGGGATATGATCTCCATGTATAATACATAAGGGGGATATGATCTCTATGTATAATACATAAGGGGGGGGATATGATCTCCATGTAAAATACATAAGGGGGATATGGTCTCCATGTATAATACATAAGGGGGATATGATCTCCATGTATAATACATAAGGGGGGATATGATCTCCATGTATAATACATAAGGGGGGATATGATCTCCATGTATAATACATAAGGGGGGATATGATCTCCATGTATAATACATAAGGGGGGATATGATCACCATGTATAATACATAAGGGGGAATATGATCAACATGTATAATACATAAGGGGGATATGATCTCTATGTATAATACATAAGGGGGGGATATGATCTCCATGTATAATACATAAGGGGGATATGATCTCTATGTATAATACATAAGGGGGGGGATATGATCTCCATGTAAAATACATAAGGGGGATATGGTCTCCATGTATAATACATAAGGGGGATATGATCTCCATGTATAATACATAAGGGGGGATATGATCTCCATGTATAATACATAAGGGGGGATATGATCTCCATGTATAATACATAAGGGGGATATGATCTTCAAGTATAATAGGTAAGGGGGGATATGATCTCCATGTATAATACATAACGGGGGATATGATCTCCATGTATAATACATAAGGGGGGGATATGATCTCCATGTATAATACATAAGGGGGGATATGATCTCCATGTATAATATATAAGGGGGGATATGATCAACATGTATAATACATAAGGGGGATATGATCTCCATGTAAAATACATAAGGGGGGATATGATCTCCATGTATAATACATAAGGGGTGGATATGATCTCCATGTATAATACATAAGGGGGATATGATCTCCATGTATAATACATAAGGGGGATATGATCTCCATGTATAATACATAAGGGGGGATATGATCTCCATGTATAATACATAAGGGGGGGATATGATCTCCATGTATAATACATAAGGGGGGGGGGATATGATCTCCATGTATAATACATAAGGGGGAATATGATCAACATGTATAATACATAAGGGGGATATGATCTCTATGTATAATACATAAGGGGGGGATATGATCTCCATGTATAATACATAAGGGGGATATGATCTCTATGTATAATACATAAGGGGGGGGATATGATCTCCATGTAAAATACATAAGGGGGATATGGTCTCCATGTATAATACATAAGGGGGATATGATCTCCATGTATAATACATAAGGGGGGATATGATCTCCATGTATAATACATAAGGGGGGATATGATCTCCATGTATAATACATAAGGGGGATATGATCTTCAAGTATAATAGATAAGGGGGGATATGATCTCCATGTATAATACATAACGGGGGATATGATCTCCATGTATAATACATAAGGGGGGGATATGATCTCCATGTATAATACATAAGGGTGGATATGATCTCCATGTATAATATATAAGGGGGGATATGATCAACATGTATAATACATAAGGGGGATATGATCTCCATGTAAAATACATAAGGGGGGATATGATCTCCATGTATAATACATAAGGGGTGGATATGATCTCCATGTATAATACATAAGGGGGATATGATCTCCATGTATAATACATAAGGGGGGATATGATCTCCATGTATAATACATAAGGGGGATATGATCTCCATGTATAATACATAAGGGGGGATATGATCTCCATGTATAATACATAAGGGGGTATATGGTGTCCATGTATAATACATAAGGGGGATATGATCTCTATGTATAATACATAAGGGGGGGATATGATCTCCATGTATAATACATAAGGGGGATATGATCTCCATGTATAATAAATAAGGGGGGATGTGATCTCCATGTATAATACATAAGGGGGGATATGGTCTCCATGTATAATACACAAGGGGGATATGATCACCATGTATAATAAATAAGGGGGGATATGATCTCCATGTATAATACATAAGGGGGGATATGGTCTCCATGTATAATACATACCAGGGGATATGATCCCCATGTATAATACATAAGGGGGGATATGATCACCATGTATAATACATAAGGGGGGATACGATCATCATGTATAATACATAAGGGGGGATATGATCACCATGTATAATACATAAGGGGGGGATATGATCACCATGTATAATACATAAGGGGGGATACGATCACCATGTATAATACATAAGGGGGGATATGATCTCCATGTATAATACATAAGGGGGGATATGATCACCATGTATAATACATAAGGGGGGATACGATCACCATGTATAATACATAAGGGGGGATATGATCTCCATGTATAACACATAAGGGGGGATATGATCTCCATGTATAATACATAAGGGGGGATATGATCTCCATGTATAATACATAAGGGGGGATATGATCTCCATGTATAATACATAAGGGGGGATATGATCTCCATGTATTATACATAAGGGGGGATATGATCTCCATGTATAATACATAAGGGGGATATGATCTCCATGTATTATACATAAGGGGGGATATGATCACCATGTATAATACATAAGGGGGATATGATCACCATGTATAATACATAAGGGGGTATGATCTCCATGTATAATACATAAGGGGGATATGATCTCCATGTATAATACATAAGGGGGATATGATCTCCATGTATAATACATAAGGGGGGATATGATCTCCATGTATAATACATAAGGGGGGATATGATCTCCATGTATTATACATAAGGGGGGATATGATCACCATGTATAATACGTAAGGGGGGATATGATCTCCATGTATAATACATAAGGGGGGATATGATCTCCATGTATTATACATAAGGGGGGATATGATCACCATGTATAATACATAAGGGGGATATGATCACCATGTATAATACATAAGGGGGGATATGATCACCATGTATAATACATAAGGGGGGATATGATCACCATGTATAATACATAAGGGGGGATATGATCTCCATGTATAATACATAAGGGGGGATATGATCTCCATGTATAATACATAAGGGGGGATATAATCGCCATGTATAATACATAAGGGGGATATGATCACCAAGTATAATACATAAGAGGGGATATGATCTCCATGTATAATACATAAGGGGGGATATGATCACCATGTATAATACATAAGGGGGGATATGATCTCCATGTATAATACATAAGGCGAATATGATCACCATGTATAATACATAAGGGGGGATATGATCACCATGTATAATACATAAGGGGGGATATGATCACCATGTATAATACATAAGGGGGATATGATCTCCATGTATAATACATAAGGGGGATATGATCCCCATGTATAATACATAAGGGGGGATATTATCTCCATGTATAATACATAAGGGGGATATGATCTCCATGTATAATACATAAGGGGGGATATGATCTCCATGTATAATACATAAGGGGGATATGATCACCATGTATAATACATAAGGGGGGATATGATCTCCATGTATAATACATAAGGGGGGGTATGATCTCCATGTATAATATATAAGGGGGAGGATATGATCACCATGTATAATACATAAGGGGGATATGATCTCCATGTATAATACATAAGGGGGGATATGATCTCCATGTATAATACATAAGGGGGGATATGATCTCCATGTATAATACATAAGGGGGATATGATCTCCATGTATAATACATAAGGGGGGATATGATCTCCATGTATAATACATAAGGGGGATATGATCTCCATGTATAATACATAAGGGGGATATGATCACCATGTATAATACATAAGGGGAATATGATCTCCATGTATAATACATAAGGGGGGATATGATCTCCATGTATAATACATAAGGGGGGATATGATCGCCATTTATAATACATAAGGGGGGATATGATCTCCATGTATAATACATAAGGGGGATATGATCACCATGTATAATACATAAGGGGGGATATGATCGCCATTTTTAATACATAAGGGGGGATATGATCACTATAATATATTTATCCCTTAGGGTGGATGCTCTTCTGTATACGAATCTTGGTCGCTCAGGTAGGGTGGTATTGAGATGTTTATCAGCCTTTCATATATGCCAATGTCATTGTACACTTTTTTCTACTTGTTTATGTTGTGTATTATATTCAAGTACAATCGGTACCATATATGTCTGTTGTTTTTCTTTAGTTGTGGTGTTGATCAATTCATTCCTATCCATATTCACCACTTCTTTTATTCTATAATTAATGAATTGTGGTTCATACCCCTTGGAAGTGTGCTGGAGTGCACATGCAAACTACGATACGTAGGTAGAACTAAGACAGCTAAAAGTCACAATTAAGGAACACATACAAGATATTAAAAAGGGATACAGTACGCATAGTGTATCTAAACACTTCTCATTAGTGCACAACAAGGATCCATCCCATGTAAAATTCTGGAGGGATTGAAAAGTTTAAAAAACACTGGATAGTTAGCCAGAAAGTATGCACTCTCAGCCAATATGAGTCTAGGTGGATTCACACTTTGGATACCCTGATCCCTAGTGGTTTAAACATTGAATTTCTTTTAAATTGCTTCATTAGTGATTTCTAGTTTATGAAGATAAGTTGTTTATCCGTCTGTTCCATCATATTGTTTGATAATTATGTTATATACTATGTATATTATAGTTCCTCCCTAATGGGGATCACTCAATATGTTATAACATTTTTATTGTAACATACTCATGATAATTCTATGGGTACACAAAGGCATTTTAGATTATGAGCTATGTGGGCTCCAATGTCATGGACAATACAGTTTATTTATTTATTGTAGTCCACGACCGCTATTTTCAGCACTAGCGGTATAGTGAGCATGTTTCCATTAAAGATTTAATGATCACTGTTTCCTTGTTTCCATGGTTCTATTATATTATCCCTCTTGCTCTATTGTGATCTTAATACTACACTTTGATCCAAGGGAAAATGGCCACTATAACAATCTGGACCATTAGAAAATGGAGACTGTAACAATCTGGACCATTACAAAATGGACACTATAACAATCTGAACCATTAGAAAATGGCCACTGTAACAATCTGGACCATTAGAAAATGGCCACTATAACAATATGGACCATTAGAAAATGGCCACTATAACAATATGGACCATTACAAAATGGACACTATAACAATCTGAACCATTAGAAAATGGCCACTGTAACAATCTGGACCATTAGAAAATGGCCACTATAACAATATGGACCATTAGAAAATGGCCACTATAAAAATCTGGACCATTAGAAAATGAACACTATAACAATCTGCACCATTAGAAAATGGCCACTGTAACAATCTGGACCATTAGAAAATGGCCACTATAACAATCTGGACCATTAGAAAATGGCCACTATAACAATCTGGACCATTACAAAATGGACACTATAACAATCTGAACCATTAGAAAATGGCCACTGTAACAATATGGACCATTAGAAAATGGCCACTATAAAAATCTGGACCATTAGAAAATGGCCACTATAACAATCTGGACCATTACAAAATGGACACTATAACAATCTGAACCATTAGAAAATGGCCACTGTAACAATCTAGACCAGTGGTCGGCAAGCCGCGGCTCGCGAGCCACATGCGGCTCTTTACAAGCTTAAATGCGGCTCTTCTGTGTGCCGGGCGCCCGCTCCCTTCCCTCCCCTCCCTCCTCTCGGACGGGCGTGTGCCGGGCGGCGGCCGCCCCCTCCCCTCCCCTCCCTCCTCTCGGACGGCCGCCCGCTCCCCTCCCTCCTCTCGGGCGGCCGCCCCAAAAGTCAGGACTCTGCAGCTGTCAGGATGTAGGCGGGGCAGCCAGGATGTAGGCGGGGCAGCGTGACGAACTCCTCTCCTCTCACAGTCCGCCCTGAAGACCAGAACGGCGCGGGAAGCACGGCGAGAGGAACGCGCGGAGCAAAGGTAAGTGAATTGACACAGGGGGGACTTACTATATGGGGGACTTACTATATGGGGGGGACTTACTATATGGGGGGACTTACTATATGGGGGATGAATTACTATATGGGGGACTTACTATATGGGGGGGACTTACTATATGGGGGGGACTTACTATATGGGGGACTTACTATATGGGGGACTTACTATATGGGGGATGAATTACTATATGGGAGATGAATTACTATATGGGAGATGAATTACTATATGGGGGATGAATTACTATGGGGGATGAATTACTATATGGGGGATGAATTACTATATGGGGGATGAATTACTATGGGGGATGAATTACTATATGGGGGATGAATTACTATATGGGGGATGAATTACTATGGGGGATGAATTACTATATGGGGGATGAATTACTATATGGGGGATGAATTACTATGGGGGATGAATTACTATATGGGGGATGAATTACTATATGGGGGATGAATTACTATGGGGGATGAATTACTATATGGGGGATGAATTACTATGGGGGGGATGAATTACTATGGGGGGGATGAATTACTATATGGGGGATGAATTACTATGGGGGATGAATTACTATGGGGGGATGAATTACTATGGGGGATGAATTACTATATGGGGGATGAATTACTATGGGGGATGAATTAATATGGGGGATGAATTACTATGGGGGATGAATTACTATATGGGGGATGAATTACTATATGGGGATGAATTACTATGGGGGATGAATTGCTATGGGGGATGAATTGCTATATGGGGGATGAATTGCTATATGGGGGATGAATTACTATGGGGGATGAATTACTATATGGGGGATGAATTACTATATGGGGGATGAATTACTATGGGGGATGAATTACTATATGGGAGATGTATTTTCAGTTTTAAAAATGTGGCTCTCAAAATAAATTTCAATCGTGGTTTTGGCGAGATTTGGCTCAGTTGAAAAAAAAGGTTGCCCACCACTGATCTAGACCATTAGAAAATGTCCACTATAACAATCTGGATCATTAGAAAATGTCCACTATAACAATATGGACCATTAGAAAATGGCCACTATAACAATCTGGACCATTAGAAAATGGTCATACACCTATTAAAAAATGGCCATGGTGGACTTCAGCAAAATGGCCACTGTCTATAATTGATCCACACACACTATATAAGGATTCTCTTATCTGCCCTCTACCAATCCCTCTGATGAAGTCACATGGGCGTGACGTAACGCGTAAGGGGTGTAGCTCCGGGCAGACGTGATTAGTGAGTTCAGCTGACAAGTGGAGCCTGCATCTGATGATTTTATGGCATTTTATTTATTTACTACATGTGAGTGTATTACTGCCTCTTAATAAATGTATATACTAGTACATCCTGCACCATGGGAGTATCCTTCGTTCTCTTTTAATTATAGGAATGTGTGACCTCCATCACCCTTAAAGGATCGATCCCTGGCTCTGTTTTGAACATCTATTGAAAGCTCAAAGGTGTTTGATTTCTAACACATGGCTGTGGATTGGAGAAGTGAAGAATCGTTTTGCCTATTTGATATCATAAAGCGCATTTCCATGTGCTCTGAGGTGAGAGTTCTGTGAGCACTGAGGTGGCACTACATGTATTATGTGCACTGTTTCACTTGATGATGATTGGGATACCAGCACAAGAAGAAAACACATGAATTATGGAAGGCTCTTTATTACAAATTGATTGATTTTACATATATGGACGTTTTTTTCAGTTTTGTCACTATTTAACTTTTCGTAGCTATTATATCTGTTGATCTGTTGGGCGAACTTCCTTAGTGATTGATTGATCCATCCACCCACTTCTGATCTGGGTTTCTGAGCGCAGGAGGTTTTGGTTCTGTTTTCACTAGAAGCTTTCAAAGCTTAGAGCGACAAAACTCAAATGACTGACCTGAATATTTGGTGTGTCCCGGCAAATCCCTGGGGAGGCGTGCCCACAATGTGGTCTGGGAGGGTGGTAAATAGGCTGGAGCCCTGGTCAGATTGTCTTTTCCCGAAAGTAAACTTCAAGGGGCTACTTGCCCCCGAGGCACCTTTGGACTAATGCCGGTCTTTTCTATCAAGGAATCAAGTCCGAGGAGGTGGCTGTTCTAAGACTTGTGATCATAGACACTGATTGACTCCCTGCAAAAGTGTTGTTGAAGAAATATGCCTCTTGTACCCCAGCTGTGAGACTTAGACTATTGTTGAGCTATCTCATGGTCCCCAGCTTTGAGACTTTAACTATTCCGGAGATATCTAATTGTCCCCAGATATGTGACCTTAACTATTTTGGAGCTATCTAATTGTCCCCAGATATGTGACCTTAACTATTTTGGAGCTATCTAATTGTCCCCAGCTATGAGACCTTAACTATTTTGGAGCTATCTCCTGGTCCCCAGCTATGAGACCTTAACTATTCTGAAGCTATCTAATAGTCCACAGCTATTAGACCTTAACTATTTTGGAGCTATCTCATGGTCCCCAGCCATGAGAAAATAGACTGTTCTGCAAACTACCTCATGGTCCACAGCTGTGGGAGCTAAACTGAGCTATCTTTTCTAGAAGAAGAGTGCCCTTTGCCAACAGTTTTTAAGCATTTTTGAGAATCCCATGCCCCTATTAGAGGTGCACCAAACCCAGGGGACAGAGTCTTAAATAGACTCTTCCTTACCCAAGATGGCCACCCAGGTCACATAGGACATCCATCCAGATCACTACCCTGGGTGACCAAGGAAATATAGGGAAAGCCAGTTTCTCTAAACTTCCTCTCCCAACTGCATTGTCACCACAGTCAACTGCCACCAGCAGTCAGAAATACAGACTGCACCTGCCTACATTCACACCTCTTTGACAGATGTTGTCCTCAGTATTGAACAGAACAAAAGAACAATTAAAGAAACAGCAACAACATAATTATGAGTATAGAAAAAAAAAAAACTTCATCCAACATAATCAGAATACTTTGCCCTACTTTGGGCCCTGGTCCAAGAGTATGCATCTGGGGCAGCCATACGGTTGGACCATGTGTTCCTAAAACAGTTTATCCATGGTCAAGGCCATCTGATCTTTAGAGGGTACTACTACAGCAATCTTGGTGAAATTGTCAACAAAGACCAGGGTATAACGGAACCCTGAGGGGGAGTGGGAGACCGTCAGGAAATCCATTTTGACCAGCTCAAAGTGCTCCGAGGTAGTAATAGTCATGACAGTAGTCTTTTCAGGGTGAGCTTTAGGCATGGAGTAGGCTACACATTCTCAGCACCCATGGACAAAAGAAGTACCTTCTGACCAGGAACCTGGTTCGGTCAGCCCCAAAGTGCTCACTTGAGGCATGCAGCACTTGACAAAATTGAAAAATGTGTGACTGGGGGACCACGATCTGCAGTATGTCTTGCTGCTCAGTAAGGATGCATGCCTGGCGATAGATAAAATTGCCTTGAAACTCAAGCCGATCCCACTGCCTCAAGATTGCTCTCCATGTATCAGACAGTCTTTGGCATTTTCGGGAGGTTGACTTGTGCCATCGTATCAGCAACTGGTGCACCTGAGGTCAGGGTCTTTCTGCTGGATAAAAGCCCACTCCTCCAGGGTGTAAACTTTGGCGGGTCCCACCTGGGGCATTGCTGGCTGACAGTTGATGGAGAAGGCAACCACTGGCAAAACAGGAGCTACCTCCACATCCTCCTGACTTGAGTCTGTGTCCTACCCTGGGCACTCTACCATATAGTGGGAGAGGACGTCCACATGTCCTTTTGAATTTCCCTGACTTGTAATGTATCTTGCAGTTAAAAAACGAGCCAGTGGGGCAACCCACCTCTGTTACAGAGCCCCCAGTTGCTGTTTCTAGGTAAGGAAATGGGTTATTATCCGTGAAGAACTCAATTTCTGCTCTCATGAGGTACTCCCAAACCACTCAGTGTTGGCCCACACCAGGGCCAGCAATTCCAACTTAAAGGAACTGTAATTATGAAGATCTTGCTCAGTGGGTCACAGGCTGTGGCCTGTGTAGGTGATTACTCATTTGCATCCCTCTTGCTCTTGGGCCAGGACATCCCCAGGCCTTGTAAACTCCCATCTGTATATACTGTATTTGGAATAGTTTAAAGTAGTTAACATAGGCCAGCAGAGGTGCAGATGTCAGGTTTTGTTTGCGAGCTTCACATATGGTTGTTGGGGCTCCTGCCACTGCGACTGGATTGAGGATCTAGGCGCCCCTTTTTCTGCAAAGCCTGGCCATTTCAACAGCTGGATGAGAGGTGCAGTGATTTGCACAAACCTGGGGATGAAATGCTGGAAATATCCTACTAGGAAAGAGCATAGCTCGGTGTTAGTCTTTGTGGGGGTGCCAGTCCTGTACTGCTTGAACCTTGGCCGGATCCCCCCTGCCTCCACAATGTGCCCCGGGTATTGGATTTTCAGATGCATTAAGTGGCGGTTACTAGGCTATAGTTTTAATTCGTATTGGGTTAAGCGGGTGAACACCCTGTCCAGATGTTGGATATGATCCTAGAACAATTTGGTAATAATTATGTCATCAAGGTAGACTAACACAGTCTTGAAATTGAAATCTCCTAAACACCTTTCTATTAATCGCTGAAATGTACCCTGAACACTACTCAGTCCAAAGGACTGACTAAATTCGTATAGTCTCAGGTGCTGATAAAGGCAGTCTTTTCTCAATTTTGTTCCCTCACTTTAACTTGCCAGTAGCCACTTGCCAGGCCGAGCACAGAGAAGAATTTAGCTTGGCCCAGCGCCATGAGCAACTCGTCCACCCTGGGCAACAGGTAGGCTTCCCTTTGGGTGCAGGCATTTAGCTTGCAATAGTCCACACAGAACCAAAAGCTCCCGTCCTTCTTCTGTACCAAGATGATGGGGGCGGCCCATGGGCTGGGGCTCTCTCCTGGATGACCCTACTCTGTAAAATGTGACCTCCTAGCAGAGGGCCAGGGAATATGATCGTATCACTCCCGGAAGGGAGAAGTGTTCCCCCTTATGGATCGGGTGGTCTATTGCTACAGTGCAGTCGTACTCCTCCGGGATGGTTGCAAAGACCAGTATCTAGTAGCTGATGAAGAAGACACTGTTGTGGTAAGGGATACTCCTGGAAAGGAATAGCCAACTGTTCCAACAGCAGTCTGTATTGCTCCTCATTCAGGGAGATCATGGCAGTCTGAAATGGGGCACAGATGGCTTCCACTCCTTGCTTGGCCCCAGAGATGCAGTGACTGGGCACCGCATAGAGGTCTGAGATGAAGGTGTGGTTCAGGAGTGTGATTGGGGAGGTTTCCAAACTGGACTAGCACCTTTCCCTTGTAGACTTTGGACAAGGTGTGTGCTGCCAACCACTACCCCAGTACCCCTAGATCCTTTTGGGGCTCCACAATTACTGTGGCTCCTTGCGACTTCTTGTGAGCCCTGATAGGCAGGGACCTCTTGCAGGGGTCCCAGGAGCATATTTTGTTTATGAGACATACGGACAACCCCCACCCAATCAGTCTGTCATCTAGCTCCTCGCCGATAGCCTCGAAGGCTTGTTATCACATTGAGCCAAACAGCTGGCAGACCATAGTCCCATGCACACCATCTTGAATGTTCAAACCTGGCCAGCAAGCAGAGTAAGTCCATGTCCTTAAAGGCGTTCATGTCCAGAACAATAAGCACTGCTGAGCTGACTGGGCTGTGAGTCACCACAACCCCTGCTCATTCCACCACCTGGTAGTCTATCTGTATTGATGGCCACACCGCCAGCACTTCTGTCCTACATTCAGGTCCCTCTGTAGTGGATTCTCACCCTCAGAGAGGTAGGCCAACTCTTGTTTGAATATGGACATCTCTTGCATCATGGAAGCCATGCTCTGGTCTCCATGGCCAAAAGGAAAAATGGGGCCAAGGCCTCATCTTTCAGGTGTAGTAGTTCATGCCTCTTTATCACTACTACAGTTGCTTCCATATCTTCCTATTCCCGCACCACCGCATCCACTACAGTGTCATTGAGAGAGAGGGTGGGTTGCACTTTTATTCGTTCCTGTAAGGTTCCCCTAACAGGCCTGGAATTTATTCCCACCACAAACTGGTCCCTCAGTAATCTGTCTAAGGCAGTTATGTTGGCACAGTCATGTACATCTTTCGTCTGTAGGAGTTTCTACAGATTCTGGAGTGCTACCGTGAAATGGATTTCATCCTCTTGTTGCCTACTGATGAAGAACCTCTGCCTTAACTCTGGGAATGTGTCAGGAATGGATTCACCACTGGTGGTGGGACTCACCTGCCGCTTGGGCTGCAGTACCAGGGCTGGCCAGCATGTGCTCTCAGCAACCAGAAGCTCACTCCTGCAATCAGCCATCACCTGAAGCTGATTGCAGGAAGTGTATTTAAGGAATGGCCAGACCTGCAGTCAGGGCCTTGGTGTATGTTTCCCATGAGCCCCCTGTACCGTGTATCCTGTGTTCCTGTTCTGCTATCTGATTTGTTGCTGACCCTGCCTGATCCTGACCTCTGCCGACTTCTCCTGCTTGATCCCTAGCTTGCCTGACCATCCTTCTGCCTGATCCTCTGTACCACGCTGCCCGTGAGTTACTTAACCCGGCTTGTGACCCTGACTATTCTCTGCCTGCTCCCCCGGTACCTCACTGCCTGCACGTTGCTGACCTAGCCTGCCTGACTACGCCTGACGCTACCCAGACAATCCATCCATCCATCCTGCACAGATCGGTCCCTGTTACCAGGTCTGCCAGCCTCTTCACGTCAGGCTTTCCCCCGGTACATACCCTCGGCGGACCCCTCTACCACAGTTGGGTGCACTCAGGGGCCGCGACCTGGTCTCAGTCCTGCGCCAAGTCCATCCCCACCATCAGGGGCTCTGGTGAAAAGGCAGACTGGGGCTTAGACTCCGCGCCCTGGGGAATCCTGTTCTGTGGGTCACTAGAGATCCCACCGGGTGGTGCCTGACAGTACCTAACGGCCTGCCTGACCATTCCATCTCTCCAGCCCTGACTACGCCTATGTTTCCACACATTTCTGGTCATACCCGGATCCTTAACAGAATGTCACGTTCTCAAACAGGCCCTCCAGGCGCACTACAATTTGTTCCAGACTAGCCTGGAAGTCATCCAGTAACACCATTATCGTTTGATGGGTGTCATCCTCAAGGGAGTTGATGGCCAGCTCTGCGATCAGCTGGAGTGGAACCTGATACAGGCACGCAGTACTCTCCAGTCTCTCCTCCCACTCAGGCAGGGAGATGTTGGACCTGTTAAACTTAGGCGCCAAGGCCACTCCTAACGGTGCCATAATGATCCCCGCTCCTCCTTCTGTACCAGCTGCAAAAAAGGGGCATATCCAGCGACTTCCGCCAAGTGTTGGGTTGGGGCAGAGTGGTGTGGCGGGCAGTAAATTACACCAAGTCCCGTTTTGCAAAGAACATTGTATTCAAAAGTAGGTCAACAGTAAAAAATGGCCCAACAGGGAGGCTCAACCATCCAGTGCAATTTACGGCAGTGGAGAGACAGTGCTCTGAAGACTCAGGGAAGCTGATAAGGAGCCACAAGGGGTGAAGTGTGGTTTGGCCGATCCAACCCAAAAGAGAAACTTCCTGAGAAGGTAGATGTAGCCCTGATCTCTTCCTACTCTACCGGAAACTTTACCTATCACTAACACTGTGCCACTTACCTGGTTGGGGAGCCTGATGTGGAGAGGAGGCGTCTTTTTACTACTCCCTCTCGAAGCCCCTGATAGTGGGGACAGAGGGTGCTGAGCCAGGAGTGGCATGATTGCGTGGTGGGTCTTGAGATGACTGTAGGCAGGTGATGACCTGGAAGATCCGGATGCGGGCCAGGTGCGGATGCAGGAGCAAAGGTGCAGCAGCAGGTAGGTATGGCGGTAACCAAGATACAGGCCAGGTGCGGATGCAGGAGCATAGGTGCAGCAGCAGGTAGGTATGGCCGCAACCAGGATACAGGCCAGGTGCGGATGCAGGAACGTAGGTGCAGCAGCAGGTAGGTATGGCGGCAACCAAGATCCAGGTCAGGTGCAGATGCAGGAATGTAGGTGCAGCAGCAGGTAGGTATAGCTGTAACCAGGATGCAGGCCAGGTGTGGATGCAGGAACATAGGTGCAGCAGCAGGTAGGTATGGCAGCAACCAAGATACAGGCCAGGTGCGGATGCAGGAGCATAGGTGCAGCAGCAGGTAGGTATGGCCGCAACCAGGATACAGGCCAGGTGCAGATGCAGGAACGTAGGTGCAGCAGCAGGTAGGTATGGCAGCAACCAGGATACAGGCCAGGTACGGATGCAGGAACATAGGTGCAGCAGCAGGTAGATATGGCGGTAACCAGGATTCCGGCCAGGTTGGGATGCAGGAACGTAGGTGCAGCAGCAGGAAGGTATGGCGGCAACCAGGATACAGGCCAGGTGCAGATGCAGGAACGTAGGTGCAGCAGCAGGTAGGTATGGCGGCAACCAAGATACAGGTCAGGTGCAGATGCAGGAACATAGGTGCAGCAGCAGGTAGATATGGCGGTAACCAGGATTCCGGCCAGGTTGGGATGCAGGAACGTAGGTGCAGCAGCAGGAAGGTATGGCGGCAATCAGGATACAGGCCAGGTGTGGATGCATACTCCCTATGAATACGTGCGGTTGTACGAAACGCGTCAGGGAGGAGCTACAGTGCAGAGACGTCTTACTACCGGCACCACATGGGTCCCGGCGGCCATCTTGGATACCTTATACGGCCAGTAGCTGTCATTTCATGTTCTGCTGGATTAATAAATTCATTTTATTGGAAGCAATATCACGCTATTTGGGCCTCCTCTTTTCTGGGGATCCCTGGGAGCTTCTCACTACCCACAGAGCCACACACTAGGAGACCAGAGCCATAGTTGAGCAGACAGAGGACAACAGTAAACCTTACCCTATCCTGGAGTGAGTTCCTGAGCTAACCTTAAGAGGGGTATCTCTTACATGCGCATACTGATTGTGCATTTGGTGAGTGCGCAATCTTTTATCAGTTTTGGATGCTAACACGCTCAGATTATACTGCTGGAATCCCTTTGGTTTTCCAATCACCTAACCCACTGGGATATTGTTGGACTTTTTTTCTCACTTATCACTTGATTGGTCACATTAATGTGACACTAATGATATTATATGCTCATTATTTTTGCACTTTACATACACTTATATATGTGTTTTTTCGTGATTATCGCATAACTTTTGAAGCACTTTTGTATATTCTGATCATATGTTGATGGTATATCTATGTTATTTTTAAGCACTGCTCCTTTTAGTTTACATGATTCTGTGAAGGTTGTTTTGTGGTACCTTTTGGTGTTCAGCGGCTGTAGTGATCTAGGAGCGCTCACTTACCCATTATGTGCATTGCTTAAATAGACTCTGCCTGAACCAAGATGGCCACCTAGTTAACATGGGAAATCGGCATCCAACTGGATCACTGCCCCAGATGACTGGTCGAGGGCCACCTGTAGTGGAGAATACAGACTGAACCTGCCTACAGGCCCATGACACATCGCCTAATCTTTGCACCTCAGGTAACTTTTCGTCCTGGAGAAAGAGGGGATTAAAAAATAAACATCTCTATTAGGGTGAGACTCAATTTTTTCTTTATTTATACTGTCCTGAGGAAGTTCATCAGAGGACAGAGTCAACCCATGTATGGTGCCAAAGAGTTATCAGGAAAATATTTTCCACACTCAAGACAAAAATATGGCTTCTCACCTATCTTTAATGTATTACAAAGTCCAATTCCCATATATAGAATTTTCACACTCAGGACAGGAATACCCCTGTGTGAATCCTCTGATGTCTGTAAAGACTGGACTTCTCTAAAAACATTTCCCACACCCAGGACAGGAATACGGTTTCTCCCCCGTGTGAATCCTCTGATGTCTGTACAGACTGGACTTCTCTGAAAAACATTTCCCACACCCAGGACAGGAATACGGCTTCTCCCCCGTGTGAATCCTCTGATGTCTGTAAAGACTGGACTTCTCTGAAAAACATTTCCCGCACCCAGGAATACAGCTTCTCCCCCCCGTGTGAGATCTTTGATGTATAACAAAAGTCTGATTTCTGTGAAAAATATTTTTCACGCACGGGATGGGAATATGACTTTATTGCTGTGTGGGATTTTTGACTTGGGACAAGTTTTTTTTTTTTTTTCTGTGCATACGTTTTCACAGTTAGGGCAGGAATATGGCTTCTCCCCCATGTGAGATCTTTGATGTGTAACAAGGTCTAATTTCTGTGAAAAACATTTCCCACACCCAGGACAGGAATATGGCTTCTCCCCCGTGTGAGACCGCTGATGTCAAACAAGGTCTGATTTCCATGGAAACCATTTAGCGCACTTAGGACAGGAATATGGCTTCTCCTGTCTGTCACATCTTTGATGAATAACAAGGTCGAAAAACATTTCTCGCACTCAGGGAAGGAGTTCTGTAACAAGAAACATTTTACACACTCAGGACAGTACGGCTTCTCTCCTGTGTAAAACCTCTGATATGTGTGAAGATGGGACACCAGTGAAAAATATTTTTGCTCACTCAGGAAAGGAATGTGGCTTTTCATGTGTATGGGATTTTTGATGTTTAAGAAGGTCTGGTTTCTTTGAAAAACATTTCCCGCACTCAGAGCATGAAAACGGCTTCTCTCCCGTGTGAGATCTTTGATGTCTTACAAGGTCTGATTTCTGTGAAAAACATTTCCTGCACTCAGGACAGGAGTATGGCTTCTCCCCAGTGTGAGATCTTTGATGTCGAACAAGGTCTGATTTCCATGGAAAACATTTACCACACTCAGCACATGAATACGGCTTCTCCTGTCTGTCACATCTTTGATGTACAACAAGGTCTAAATTCTGTGAAAAACATTTCCCGCTCTTAGGGAAGGAATCTGACTTCTCCATGTGAGACCATTGATGTCTGTAAACATGGGATGCTCGTGAAAAACATTTTCCACACTCAGAACAGGAATACGGCTTCTCCCCCGTGTGAATCCTCTGATGTCTGTAAAGTTTGGACTTATCCGAAAAACTTTTATCACACTCAGGGCAGGAATACGGTTTCTTCCCCGTGTGAATCATCTGATGTCTGTAAAGCTTGGGCTTATCTGAAAAACTTTTATCACATTCAGGGCAGGGAAATGGCTTCTCTCCACTGTGAGATCTTTGATGCACCACAAGTCTTGATTTCTGTGAAAAACATTTCCCACACTCAGAGCAGGAATACGGCTTCTCTCCTCTGTGAGATCTTTGATGCCTAACAAGGTCACATTTCTGTTTAAAACATTTCCCACACTCAGGGCAGGAAAACGGCCTCTCCCCCGTGTGAGACTGCTGATGTGTGTAAAGATGGAATGCCCGTGAAAAACATTTCCCACACTCAGGACAGGAATACGGCTTCTCCCCTGTGTGAATCCTCTGATGTCTGCTAAGATTGGACTTCAGTGAAAAACTTTTATCACATTCAGGGCAAGAGTACAGCTTCTCCTCCGTTTGAGATGTATGATGTATAACATAGTCTGATTTCCGTACAAAAAGTTTCCCATACTTGGGGCAGGAATAGCTTTTCTGTCCTCTGTGAGATCTTTGATGTTTAACAAGATCCGAATACTGTAAAAAACATTTCCCGCACTCAGGACAGGGATACGGTTTCTCTCCTCTGTGAGATCTTTGATGCCTAACAAGGCCTGATTTCTGTAAAAAACATTTCCCGCACTCAGGACAGAAAAACGGCCTCTCCCCTGTGTGAGATCTTTGATGCATAACAAGTCCTGATTTCCATGCAAAACATTTCTCACACTCGGTGCAGGAATACAGCTTTGTCTTCATGTGAAACCTTTGATGAATGTAAAGATGGGACAATTGTGAAAAACATTTCTTGCACTTGAGACAGGAATATTGCTTCTTGCCCGTATGAGATCTGTAATGTATGATGAGTTCAGTTTTTTTAAAGAAGCATTTCCCGCACTCAGAACAAGAATGAAGCTTCTTACCCGTGTGAGATCTCTGATGTACAGTAAGACTTAATTTGGAGATAAAACTTTCCCCACATTCAGGACAGGAAAATGTCTCCTCTTCCTGGATTCCAGCCCCATCCCCCACAGTAGGAGGTTGCTCAGAGTCAGAGAGATTTGATGGTCCAGCCACACTGTGAAGTCCACCATCCATAGCTGAGATCGTTGTCTTTTCTCCTGCACAACCTCCTGTGATGTCCTCATCTTCCATTTTACAACCCGAAGATAAAGTGAGGCGATCCTTTGAGGGTTTCTCGATGGCGTGTTCTGGTAAAAGAAAAAGTTAAACAAAAACATGATCAATAGATACACGAGGGTTAGTTCACTTCAATCAATATTCCATCTGGATCAGAGCAAATGTTTCAGTGAGTAGATATTCTCTTTGGATGTCCCAACCAGCTGTGACTTCCCCTCTTCAGTAAAAGGTCCTTTGGTCCTCCCCCCAGATCACTTGTACATTTCCCCAGCCTTGTCAGAAGAGCAGGAACCAATGGGGACTGGGAGGGGCATGCTCTTCACACAATCACAAGCCTAGGCACTGGGTCATGTGATCTCTGATAATGAAGAGGTTCAAAGTTCAGACTTGGAGAACCTTTAATAGAGAACATTAGACCATAGGCCTAGGCATCAAATCAAGATTCCATCTGGATCAGGTAGGTTTTAGTGAGAAGATGTTCTCTGTAGATGTCCCAACCAGCTGTGACTTCCCCTCTTCAGTAAAAGGTCCTTTGGTCCTCCCCCCAGATCACTTCCACATTTCCCCAGCCTTGTCAGAAGAGCAGGAACCAATGGGGATTGGGAGGGGCATGCTCTTCACACAATCACAAGCCTGGGCACTGGGTCATGTGATCTCTGATAAGGAATAGTTCAAAGTTCACACCCGGAGAACCTTCAGCACAGAAAAAGTGACCATGTGCCTAGGCTTCTGGTGATACGCAGAACTGGAGGGTGCTGTCTGGAGAAGTATATTATGTTGCAAATATAAATGTTCCTCCTTACTTGTCACCCCAAGACTGTTTTATGGTAACCTTCAGCTCAAAGAAGAGGGACCATCCTAAGAAAATGCTACTGTAACTAGAATTCAAACACAACCTCAGACTGCCAGCTGAACCTCAGAACAGACATGAATAGGGATGGGAATGTGATTGAGTAGGTGTTCTGTCTCACTTAGTTGTATTTTTTCTGTGTTGTATTGAACTATATCAGGTTACTATTGTTTGATGTAGAATAATAATAATATTAATAATGACATTTCTATTGCTATAAGCCGAGGTGAAAATATGTGCCTTGAGTCAGTTTTTAAAAACGAATGTGCCAATTCACAGGCAGGCTAAGGGACCCCAGTCATGTTCCGCTTCCCGATCGCCCTATAGCAGAAATACTGCTACAGGGCAGCACGGGTGCGCAAAATCACATATATATACATGATTTTGCATCTCCGGGTAGGGGGCGCACACCCTACCCATGCCGCCATTCACAGCCGCAGCTGTCAGTCACCGTGTCCCGACTGGTGATTACTCGCCGGCACCCGGTGATTGTTGAGCATCTCTGACAGAGAGAACTGTTTGTAAAGAAAACAGTTCTCCTCCCTGTCAGCTCGTGCAAACTGCTTTGGATGGCTGTGCACAGCACAGCCATCCAAAGCAGTGTGGTTACAGTGAAGCATACAGACACGGCACTATGTAAAAAAAAAAGCACACAGTTAACCCTTCGATTGCTCCTGTTAACCCCTTCCTGTATAGTGCCATTAGTACAGTGTCAGTGCTTTTTTTTAGCACTGATCACTGTATTGGTGTCACTGGGGATGTCAGTGATATCAAGTCAGTTCCCCCCGCCAGTGTCAGAATGCCCTCCGCAGTCCCGCTATAAGTCGTTGATTGCCACCATTACTAGTAAAAAAAAAAAAAAATCCCATTATCTATACCGTCATTTGTAAACGCTATTACTTTCACGTAAACCAATTAATTTACACGTATTGGGATTTTTTTTTAGCACAGACATGGAGCAGAATACATTTTGGTCTAAATGTATGATGAAATTTGATTTTTTAATTTTTTTACTGGACATGTTTAATAGCAAAAAGTCAAAAATATTGTTTTTTTCTCAAAAGCGTTGGTCTTTTTTTAGCGCAAAAAATAAAAAAATCGCACAGGCGATCAAATACAACTGAAAGAAAGCTCAATTAGTGGGAAAAAAAGTACGTAAACTTAATTTGGGTGCAGCGTTGCATGACTGCGCAATTGTCAATTAAAGTAACGTAGCGCTGTAACACAAAAAATGGCCTTGTCGGGGGGGGGGGGGGGCAATCCTCAGGAGGTCAAGGGGTTAAAGGAATTTTGTATGTGTAATGTTGCTGCTCCCTACGAAATGGAAGTTTACATTTTTTTTTGTTTTTAGTATATGTTCCCCAGGGCAGTGTCCCGCCCTCTATTTGTTTGACAGTCACTCGCCTATTAGCATGGAAAATGGCCATTACTGATTTCCCATTGGTTTTTGAATGCAGGATTCAAACTTCAATAAAAGTCAATCCAATCCACCCTGAACCGGACCCAGGAAAAAGCTCATCACTGTATATAAATATCTGAATAAATAAATTGTGTCTACAGCACAGAGAAGGGGGTTTATCTGAGAGAGATGTAATGTGCAGGACGGGTATCAGTACAAAGAGGTGACTTATCAACCTATGACATCACTTATCTCCCGCCCTACTCTGGATCAATCAGTGCGCAGTAACAGAGCAGAGCTAAGGAAAGGAAAAAGTTGGCTTCTAAAATCATCCTTAAGAGATTCTTAAAAAAAAACAAATCACAAAAACGTGAACACAGCAGAGGGAAACACAGAACAACCCTAACGTGTTTCGTCCTCATCTAGCTCTTATTCATAGCTTGAAAAACAAAGCAGAGATAAGAGAAGAATATATTGTGGCTCACCTGTGCTGATCTCTGTAGGAGTGTCCTCCTCTTTGAATGTCCTCGTCATTCCAGCCTCCTCCGTATATTGCTGATCATCCCTCACATACGTCTCTTCTACTTCACCCTCAACATTCATCTTTATCAGATCTTCACCCTAAACCAACAGAATGGCAGAAGATACAATTGTGAAGGACACACAGCCATGGAGACTTACTAAGTCCTCATGTACAACGTGAGTTTTGGAGCTTTTGGCGTTTTTCTGCCAAAGCCCCTGAACACAACTCAATAAAAGCCTATGGGTCCATGTACACCTAGGCTTTCACCAGAGTTTAGGAGCTGCAGAGTTTAGGGGCAGTTAGACGTTCAGGAGGGAAACGTTTTGGCAAAAAAAGTTAAACGCATCAAAACAGTGTATAAACGCGCGTAAACGCTAGCCGCGTTTAGTGCTTGGGTGGTTATTCATGTCAATGGAAAATACTCTGGTCAATCAGATGATTAAATGTCCAAGCGGTAAACGCAGGTAAACCTGACAAAAATGCGTGTAAACGCTAGGCACGTTTAGCGCTTGGGCGTTTATTCATATCAATTCAAAATATTCTGGCCAATCAGATGAATAAATGTCCAAACGCTAAACGCGGCTAGCGTCTACACGCATTTTTGTCAGGTCTACATGCGTTTAGCGCTTGGACATTTATTCATTTGATTAGCCAGAATATTTTCCATTGACATGAATAAACACCCAAGCGCTAAACGCGGCTAATGTTCACATGCGTTTTTGACAGGTTTACCTGCGTTTAGCGGTTGGACATTTATTCATCTGATTGGTCAGAATATTTTGCATTGATATGAATAAACGCCCAAGCGCTAAACGTGGCTAGCGTTTTCCGTGCGTTTTTTCAGGTCTACCTGTGTTTAGCGCTTGGACGTTTATTCATTTGATTGGCCAGAATATTTTCGATTGACATGAATAAACGCCCAAGCGCTAAACGCGGCTAGCATCTACACACGTTTTTGTCAGGTCTACCTGTGTTTAGCGCTTGTACATTTATTCGTTTGAGATTGGCCAGAATATTTTCCATTGACATGAATAAACTCCCAAGCGCTAAACGCAGGTAAACCTGACAAAAACGTGTGTAAACGCTAGCCGCGTTTAGCGCTTGGGCATTTATTCATGTCAATGGAAAATATTCTGGCCAATAAAACGAATAAAAGTTCAAGCGCTAAACGCGGCTAGTGTCTACACGTGTTTTTGTCAGGTTTACCTGAGTTTAGAGCTTGGATTCATTTGATTTGTCAGGTTTACCTGAGTTTAGAGCTTGGATTCATTTGATTTGTCAGGTTTACCTGAGTTTAGAGCTTGGATTCATTTGATTAGTCAGAATATTTTCCATTGACATGAATAAACGTCCAAGCGCTAAATGCAGGTAAACCTGACAAAATGCGTGTAGACACTAGCCGCGTTTAGCGCTTGGGCATTTAATCATGCCTTTATACGCGCGTTTAAACGTCTAGGGAAGTTCATGCGTACATGAGGCTGAATTGAGGACCTTGTTTGGTGGAGGGGGAATAAGGAGAGAGCTTACTTTAAGGAGGTAAAAAAAGTGCTGTGAAACAATTATCATAACTATCAATACCACCGACCACCACTGAATTATTTATTTCAGGTACTTATATAGCGTCATCAATTTATGCCGCGCTTTACATATATATTGTACATTCACATCAGCCCCTAACCCTCAAGGGGTGTACAATCTAAGGTCCCTAACTCACATTCATACATTACACATACTAGGGACAATTTAGACAGGAGCCAATTATCCTACCAGCAATGTCTTTGGAGGTTGGGAGGAAACTGGAGTATCCGGAGGAAACCCACACAGGTACAGGGAGAACATGCAAACTCCAGGCAGGTGGTGCCGTGGCTGGGATTCAAACCAACGACCTGAGTACTGCCAGGTGGAAGTGCTAACCATTTAGCCACTGTGCTGCCCAACCAAGCCCAAAGTATCACCTTTTGTAGCTCCAAAAATGGTTGCTTACAAGCAAGAGCTCCTAGGTCAGCTACCCTGCATGTTAAAGTGATGGTTACCATGAGGGCCACGTTTTGCGAGAGAGTCAGAAGAGGAATTCCCTGGATATTCTCGAAGAAAGGCTTTTGCAGGACTGGCATAAATAAATGAGATCCCATGGCGTCAGTGGAAATCTTATGGGTGGAACGACTCGCTCACTTTGTAGGAGTACCTTGGCTCAGGGACCCTTTGACCTGGCCACAAACCTGGTAAATTTACAATTGAGTCTGCACGAAAGGAGATCTATGACTGGTGTGCCCCAAAGTTGACAAGTTTGGCGAAAAACATTCAGATGGAGAATCCACTCCACTTGATCCAGACATTGACGACAGAGAAAGTCCATCTGCCAATTGTCCACTCCCAAAATGTGAAAGGTGGACAAGGCTGGAAAGTGAATTTGCACCCAATCAAGGATCTGAGCCACCTCCAGCTCAGCCTTCCAAGCTCTTTGTACCTGCCTGGTGATTGATGTAGGCGACAGATATGGTGCTGTCCAAAATGGACCCTGAGAGCCGAAGTGATAGTTACCAGGTGATGTCCAAGTGGAAAGCAGTCCTAGACACCATTCCACTGGCACAGGAAAGAAGAGGATAACTGTCCCCAAGTTCCCCACATCCCTCGGTCCATTCACCATGACTTGCTCTTGATGAAAAAGGCGTGAATGTGTGCATACAGGGAGTGACCCCAAACAAGAACTACTGACCCTACCAGGCACACACACCCAGGGAAAATAGCAGTGGTACCTGTAGTAGAGAGGTTCCAACAGTGGTAATGCTCAGTTATAAGGACCAACCCTCCAGAATCCAGGAGACACTGCTCTCAGCAGGATCAACGCCAGTAGGGCAAGCACCCACAGTCAAAATGGCAACTGCGGTAACACTGCAACAGCCCACTGATAGCTGCTAGTAAAACTGTGCAATTCGCTGTTTTCTTGCTCCTGGGTAGTGCTTTGTAACCTTTTCACATGTTTTCTGCTCTCAGCCACTGGCATAGCAAAACCCAGGCAGTCCCAGCCCAGCAAACAGCAAGCCCCCACATCACTGCCCCACATAGGCAGCATGGTTCTGCCCAGGGGGAAAGGGAGTCTGTATCGGTGAAAGAAGATGTAGACTGAGGATCTCGGGAAGACCCACAGCAATCCAATGTACCCTCCAAAGAAAACTACTCAAAGACAGCAGAATTATCCTGGAACCTGAGGACCCACAGCTAAACCAGTCAATTCCCATGGAAGGAAGAGGCAGATGTCTTCAGGGCTTTGCGAATGCCTCCAACCTGGGGATTAATGGCTGAACTGTGGTGTTGCGATGGAATGACAAGGAATGATCATGGAGGAACAGAGCTATCTGGGATACTCCACCATAGTGGAGTCACCGCAGCCGAGCCTGCATGGGCAAGCAACTGCATACTATCCCAGGCAGTGCTGGAGTGGTTACCAGGATGTATATATCCAGCCTGTCGCCCAGCACTACGGTTGATAAAAGACAAGACTAACATCGACAGGAACAAAGAGAAATAAAAAGAAAAAAAAGAGAGCAGAAAAAAAACTATGTCCCTCCGAAGAGCTACTGGGTTGAATGGTACAGATGGAGGCTGCCCGTAGGGTGTGTTTACTTTGTACCTAGTGTTCAACTCTTGCAGGTGGCATAATAAACCCATTGGTCACCATCGACAGATCTTGCGGTGTCCTTCAATGAACGGAAGAGAAATATCATCTAGTAGAGTCCACACATCGTGTCCACATGTCAGAGTGTTCAATCACTTTATGTTCCAGACCCTCAATTCCACCTACCTGATGATGGTGAGGGATGGTGTGATCTTCCTGTGTGGAATCCTGGGAATACAGAGGACGGGGACATTTCTCTGGTGGGTTTGTGTAGCTGGATGACTCCACCATGGTATGAGATCTTTGATGTTTAACAAGGGCTGATTTCTGTGAAAAACATTTTCCGCACTCAGGACAGGAATGTGGCTTCTCACCCGTGTGAATCCTCTGATGTCTGTAAAGACTGGACTTTTCTGGAAAACATTTTCCGCACTCAGGGCAGGAATACGGCCTCTCCCCCGTGTGAGATGTTTGATGTCTGACAAGTTTTGATTTATGTGGAAAAGATTTTCCACATTCAGAGCAGGAATATGGCTTCATTCCTGTGTGAATCTTCTGATGTGTGTAAAGATTGGACATCTCTGAAAAATATTTCCCGCACTCAGGACAGGGATATAAATTTTTCCTCTTGTGAGTGCTCTGGTGTTTGTAAAGATGGGACAAGGAGTCAAAATTTTCACCACATTCAGGACAGGAAAATGTCTCCTCCCCCTGAATTCCGGCACCATCCCTCACAGTACGAGGTTGCCTAGAGTCAGAGAAATATGATGGTCCATCCACACTGCGAAGTCCACCATCCATAGCTGAGCTCATTGTCGTTTCTCCTACACAATCTATTGTGATCTCCTCATCTTCAATTTTACAGCCTGGCGATAAAGTGAGACGATCCTTTGAGGGTTTCTCGATGGCGTGTCCTGGAAAAATATAAAAAGAACATGATCAATAGATACAAGATGGTTAGTTCACATAACTCAACATTCCATCTGGATCAGGCAGGTTTTAGTGAGATGTTCTCTGTAGATGTCCCAACCAGCTGTGACTTCCCCTCTTCAGTAAAAGGTCCTTTGGTCCTCCCCCCAGATCACTTCTACATTTCCCCAGCCTTGTCAGAAGAGCAGGAACCAATGGGGACTGGGAGGGGCATGCTCTTCACACAACCACAAGCCTAGGCACTGGGTCATGTAATCTCTGATAATAAAGAGGTTCAAAGTTCAAACTTGGAGACCCTTTAGTAGAGAACAAGAGACCCAAGGTCTAGGCATCAAATCAAGATTCCATCTAGATCAGGTAGGTATTAGTGAGATGTTCTCTGCGGATGTCCCACCCAGCTGTGACTTCCCCTCTTCAGTAAAAGGTCTTTTGGTCCTCCCCCCAGATCACTTCTACATTTCCCCAGCCTTGTCAGAAGAGCAGGAACCAATGAGGACTGGGAGGGACATGCTCTTCACACAACCACAAGCCTGATAATGAAGAGGCTCAAAGATCAGACTTAGAGAACCTTTAGCACAGAACAGGTGACCATAGGCCTAGGCTTCTGATGATAAACAGCACTGGAAAATTTTTTGAGAAGTATTTTCTGTTGCAAATGCAAGTGTTGCCATTTTCTATGTTCCTCCTTACTTTTCATCCCCAAAAGACTGTTAAAAGAGTTTTAGGTTAACCTTAACTATAAGCCAGTTAAAATAAGAGGCCCCAACCTACTACTGTACCCTTCAAAAGATTAGAAAAACACCCTCTGTACTGCAGTTAGCTGAAGTAAAATATCGCCCGATTCAGCTTGTGTCTTTATGAAGAGTTAAGCTGCCTGTGGACAGTGCCAAGTCAGCAGGTGACCATAGTCTCAGGACAGACTTGGCTTAAGAAGAGTTGTCAATACATTAAGCAGCATTTGGAACAGAACAGTAGGGGTACCCCTTAGTCTGTCATATTTGGGGGGGATATAAAGGTCCCCATATTTTTTAAAGAGAACTTCCAGGTTTCTCAGACCCTCACAGCCAGTGGCCAGGTTTGTGGGAAAGAGGATCTTGTTCCCAACAACATGGGGACAAGATTCTTTACCAAGGTGGTCCCCCAGGTAAGGAACTACCCCATGCTAAGAGCATGGGGCAAGGTAAGGTTCAGGAGGTGTTCAAAGGGTTGCCCCCTCACCTATTCCTCTTTTACAGGATGCATGCTCAGATGACGGTCTTGTATACACTTTAAAGGAGAATCCTTTTTTGCAAGGGGTCCTTATTAGCATTACATAATGTATTTGCTATAGTACATTGGTACAGTCCCCTATTTGTTTGACAATCCCTTGCCTATTAACATAGAAAATGGCCATTCCTCATTTCTAAGATTTACTTCCCATTAAATCCAATGGGGTTCGGATTCAACAAGTTTGGCCATCCCGCGCTGAACTGATCTTGTCTGAATATATTGATTGTGTCTGCAGCACAAAGGGGGTTTATCTGATAGAAAAGAAGATCTAATGTGCAGGACGGGAATCAGTACTAGGAGGTGACTATTATCAACCTATGACATCACTCATCTCCCACCCTACTCTGGACCAATCAGTGAGCAGTAACAGAGCAGAGATAGCAGAAGAATATATTGTGACTCACCTGTGCTGATCTCTGTAGGAGTGTCCTCCTCTTTGAATGTCCTCGTCATTCCAGCCTCCTCCGTATATTGCTGATCATCCCTCACATACGTCTCTTCTACTTCACCCTCAACTTTCATCTTCATCAGATCTTCACCCTAAACCAACAGAATGGCAGAAATAACATCTGTAATATAGAAGGATTTATGATGTGAGATCACATAGAAAATATCATCTTGTAGAGTCCACACATCGTCTCCACATGTCAGAGTGTTCCATCACTTTATGTTCCAGACCCTCAACTCCACCAACCTGGTGATGGTGAGGGATGGTGTGACCTTCCTGTGTGGAATCCCAGGAATACAGAGGACGGGGACATCTCTCTGGTGGGTTCCCATGACTGGATCCATCTGTAGGAAACACACACACTGACTGAATCCATTGTTTCTATGTGTTTATCAGATGATGGGGGATCTAGGTGGATCCTCCGTACTGCTCTCTCCTTTACAATAAAGTCTCCTCTTACCCGGTGATGTGAGGGGCGGCTGATTGTCCATCATGACGTCCTTGTAGAGATCCTTGTGTCCTTCTAAATACTCCCACTCCTCCATGGAGAAATAGACAGTGACACCCTGACACCTTATAGGAACCTGACACACACAATGATACAGTCACCATCCAGACACATCCCTTGTCTGTTACTGGAGAATGTCCCAGAATTCCCTGCACCGCTCACCTCTCCTGTCAGCAGCTCCATCATCTTCTTGGTGACTTCTAGAATCTTCTGCATGTTGTGTCTCTCAGGTTTTAGGGAGTCACATGGAGGCACTGTGATGGTCATATGATCATTTGACTTTGGAATAGAAAACCTCTGTATTGGAAAACCAATAGGAATATCATGTTAGAATCCCAGAATCCTCCTCAACTCTCCGGTCAGGTCTGCGTTTTATTAATAGAGATAAGTGATGTCATGTGACCTCCCAGAATCCTCCTCACCTCTCCGGTCAGGTCTGCGTTTTATTAATAGAGATGAGTGATGTCATGTGACCTCCCAGAATCCTCCTCACCTCTCCGGTCAGGTCTGTGTTTTATTAATAGAGATAGAAGTGATTTCATGTGACCTCCCAGAATCCTCCTCACCTCTCCGGTCAGGTCTGCGTTTTATTAATAGAGATAAGAGTGATGACATGTGACCTCCCAGAATCCTCCTTACCTCTCCGGTCAGGTCTGCATTTTATTAATAGAGATAAGAGTGATGTCATGTGACCTCCCAGGACCCTCCTCACCTCTCCGGTCAGGTCTGCGTTTTATTAATAGAGATCAGAGTGATGTCATGTGACCTCCCAGAATCCTCCTCACCTCTCCGGTCAGGTCTGTGTTTTATTAATAGAGAAAAGAGTGATGTCATGTGACCTCCCAGAATCCTCCTCACCTCTCCGGTCAGGTCTGCGTTTTATTAATAGAGATAAGAGTGATGTCATGTGACCTCCCAGAATCCTCCTCACCTCTCCGGTCAGGTCTGTGTTTTATTAATAGAGAAAAGAGTGATGTCATGTGACCTCCCAGAATCTTCCTCACCTCTCCGGTCAGCAGGTAGATGATCTCCAGCGTGAGGTTTAGTATCCTCTCAATCGTGTGACTCCAGTCCTCCTCCATGATTATTGACATGGTCATGTGATCTATGCAAAAATATATAAAATGAGGAAGCGCTATTAAGTGTTAAATAAAATATCGGTGCAATGATATATCAAACAACAGCGATTGTATTCCCTGTTTGACAAAAACTATATACACAAAAACATGAAGAAATGAATTAATCCCAGTGAAATTAAACCATAGTGTCCATCCCACCATCCATAAATAGTGTTCCACACATAAATAAAAATGATAATGTTCGGAAAAGTGACAATTATCAATATTCCACACACTGTGCTCCAGTCAAAATGGAAAATTCACTTGCACTCCATCCACTGCTTAAAGGTGTTGAGAATTCTATGTGCGCCCCTTGGACAGCGTAAACTCACCACAAGGGTTGAACCTTCCCAACAAAGGTCAAGCACGCCTTATAATAGTGGGGTGTAATCCTCCGTTCCTCCAGTCCTCCAAGACTCCACTCGTAGGGTCAGAAGAAGACAGGAAGGAACTCATCGTATACAACTGTAAAACATCCAATGCACTCACATTTGTTGGTGGCTGCAAGCTAGTTGGCACAATCAGACTTAGCTACATATATAAGGATTGCAGCCGTTTCACAATGGAGCGTGCAGTCCACAAAGGTTCTGCCTAGTAGACCAGGAGTAACATCAGAGCCATTTGGATCCGCCCCAATGAATTTCGTCCAAGAGGCTTCCTCAGGAGACTAGGTGATCTATGCAGGTTTCTCTGTAGACAGACAGCGGAGGCCAATTCTGACATTTCTCCCCTACATGTAAAAATCATCATTTCGTTTTTTTTGTTAGAAATTACTCAGAACCCCCAAAAATTATATATACTGGGCAGAGGCCCTAGAGCAGCCATTCTCAACCAGGGTTCCTCCAGAGGTAGCTAGGGGTTCCTTGAGCCTCGGTTCATTGACCTCTCATTTGATGGTGCCTGTATGGTTCCAGGACCTGCACCACTTGACAAAACCACCAGTTACCTTATAAGCTGCCTGTAAGGGTGGTATTCTGGCCACCACCGTAAGGGTTGCATTCTTCCTACTGACCACCAACACAAAGGGAATTTTTGCTGTTAACCACCTAAAGTTGGCTTTACCACTTCCCACCGCATTACATTTTTTCCCGGGGATTGCATTACAATCTCTCAACGGGAACCCGGATGTGACATAACGTCACATAACGTCACTTCCGGGTCAGGACAAGAAGGGGAGGGGAGCGGACGTGTCCACTCTTCTTCATCCCCTCTAGCTGACGGTGAGCCGGGCACACAGATGGGCAAGCGGAGCCTGGGAGACCTCATGGGGGGGTTGGAGGCTGGCACTGTGTGGAAACATTTGGGTGACAGTGCTGTCACCCAAATGCTTCCACTTGACAGGTGAGCGCACTGCTTTCCCGAAGCAGGGCTAAAGGGAGAAAAAAACTACCTGCCTGGAACTACATGTCCCGGGTGTCGGGCAATAGGAATCCAACAACCCTGGTTCCAGGACAATAGAGATGACCAGGGACCATCTTGATTGGATACCAGGCTTCCTGATCACACAGGAGTGCCTGGAGAGGTGCCTGAGAGACCTCATGGGGGGGTTGGAGGCTGGCACTGTGTGGAAACATTCGGGTGGCAGTGATGTCACCCAAATGCTTCCACTTGACAGGTAAGCACACTGCTTTCCCGAAGAAGGGCTAAAGGGAGAAAAAAACTACCTGCCTGGAACTACATGTCCCGGGTGTCGGGCAATAGGAATCCAACATCCTATTGTATTGGTTCCAGAACAATAGAAATGACCAGGGACCATCTTGATTGGATACCAGGCTTCCTGATCACACAGGAGTGCCTGGAGAGGTGCTAGTGGATGGCGGGGAACCACCCCCCACTGCCTGTAAGAGCAATCCAGCGGCTAATCAGCTGCTAGGATGGCTTTTACAAGACAGGGAATCACTGGCTGAAAAAAAAAAAAAAATACCAGGATGATGCCTATAGCTGTAGGCATCACCCCATTATAACAGTTGAAAGTCAAGGACGTCCACCCGTCGGGAAGTGGCTAAAGCTGTAGAAGGTGTACAAGGGCTGGTATGAATTTCAGGAGTCCTGGAGTCCGGTGTGTCTATATGATGAACCAACAGGCCTAAATACAGAGTCAGAATCTGCACAGGGTATGTCTAGGGTTGCCACCTCATCCCTTTAAAGTCGAACACATATGCATGACACGGGTTCTGTGGCCAATTTAATACAGAAAAGGCACCAAGTGAGTTTAATGACCACCTTAATGAGGCACAGAACTCGTGTCATTCATATGTGTTCGGGTTTAAAGGGATGAGGTGGCAACCCTAGGTATGTTCCCAAACCCAGAGGATGGGGGCTCTGAGAGCCACCATAGTGTCATTGTGTTGGAGCCGGTGATATTGAATGGAAGGCGAGAGACCGTTCAATAGGAGGTGATTCTGTAAAGTTCTCCCACAGGTGCTGGTTCTGTATATGGCTACCTTTAGGGCTGGGGATGGGCCTTCATCTTTAGGGAAAACTAGAAGACTGTGTGGTGGGGAGGCTCATCATTACACTTCACATAGAGGGCAGAACATTCATTTCCATGATCTGACCCTACATGTGACCAATGGAACAAGGAGAAACCTCCCCCCATGTCATCTGTCTGAAAATCCCTTCCATGTTAGGCCAGAAAACGGCCATTACTATTTTTAACATTTGGCTCCCATTGACCTCAATGGGGTTCGGATCCGGCACCTGAACTTTGGTTGTGTTCTGTGGAGCCGTCTTCCCCCCAACTAGGGTTGGCACCTCATCCCTTCAAACTTGAACATATATTGATGACACGGGTTCTGAGGCCAATATAATGCAGATAAGGCACCAAGTGAGTTTAATGACCACCTTCATCAGCCACAGAATCCATGGAATTAATATTTGTTCGGGTTTAAAGGGGTGAGATAGCAACCCTACCCCCAACCCAGGTATGTCCATCTCATCTCCAGGGAGAAGGTGACCCATCTGCACAATGAGGAGAATGTTCCGGCCCCGGAAGTGGGGGAATGTTGTGCCCCTGAAGGGGTTAATCTGGGTTCCCACACTATATATGTGTGTATCATCATCTGCTGGAGATAAAAGACGTCACAGTGACTATGGAGGAAGAGGACGGACATGACTATGGAGGAAGAGGGCGGACGTGACTATGGAGGAAGAGGATGGACGTGACTATGGAGGAAGAGGGCGGACGTGACTATGGAGGAAGAGGACGGACGTGACTATGGAGGAAGAGGACATACGTGACTATGGAGGAAGAGGACACACGTGACTATGGAGGAAGAGGACGGACGTGACTATGGACGAAGAGGACGGACGTGACTATGGAGGAAGAGGATGGACGTGACTATGGGGGAAGAGGATGGACGTGACCATGGAGGAAGAGGACGGACGTGACTATGGAGGAAGAGGACGGACGTGACTATGGAGGAAGAGGACGGACGTGACCATGGAGGAAGAGGACGGACGTGACCATGGAGGAAGAGGACGGACGTGACTATGGAGGAAGAGGACGGACGTGACTATGGAGGAAGAGGACGGACGTGACCATGGAGGAAGAGGACGGACGTGACTATGGAGGAAGAGGACGGACGTGACTATGGAGGAAGAGGACGGACGTGACCATGGAGGAAGAGGACGGACGTGACCATGGAGGAAGAGGACGGACGTGACTATGGAGGAAGAGGACGGACGTGACTATGGAGGAAGAGGACGGACGTGACTATGGAGGAAGAGGACGGACGTGACCATGGAGGAAGAGGACGGACGTGACTATGGAGGAAGAGGACGGACGTGACTATGGAGGAAGAGGACAGACGTGACTATGGAGGAAGAGGACGGACGTGACTATGGGGGAAGAGGACGGACATGACGGGGGTTACTGGGTGTAAATAGGAAATAACATCTTATTACCTCCTCTGCTGCCACTTCCACCAACGTCTCCTCTCTACTTCCTCCCCACTCACCTCTCACCTGGAACTTCCTGTCTGTACCTGAAATCACTTCCTGTCTGTACCTGACATCACTTCCTGTCTGTACCTGACAACACTGCCTGTCTGTACCTGACATCATTTCCTATCTGTACCTGAAATAATTTCCTGTCTGCATACCATAGAGATGTCCTGTCTGGATATAAGTGAGATCCCCACCTTGTGGAGCTCGGAGGACTTGCAGCTCTGAGAAACATCTTGTAGTGTCATAGGGTGAACACGGCCTTGTCATTGTTGTTATGGATGCTGCAGAACAGTCCCCAGATTTTGGCTCCTGTCCCATTGTGTCCTCATCCTGCAGGTTCCAGGACTCTGTGTAGAGCAGCAGTGAGGTGATGACGGCTGGAACATTCTTTTTTACTAAAAAGATTACAAATTTTGGGGTTTTTGGCAGGCATACATGCCCTGTATGACTCTCCTAAAACAAGAATTAGGCTTCCTGGCTGTAACTCTGACTTCTTTACATTGGGTAGAGGTACCCGCCAGGGCTGTCCTCTTTCACCCCTTTTATTTGCGCTGGTGTTGGAACCTTTGGCATTGGCGATTAAATCACATTCGGATATTTCTGGCTATTCATTATTAGTTTCACATTTTAAGCTGAGCATGTATGCTGATGATGTTATGCTTTTTATTACTAACCCGTTGACTTCTTTACCTAACTTGTGTGCTGTATTGAACGATTTTGCCAAAGTGTCAGGTCTCACCTTTAATTTTACCAAATCTGTGGTCATGCCTGTTAATGTTCCTGACTCCCTAAGTGCATCTCTCCGTAGTTCTTTCCCATTTCGCTGGGTCAAGGACCGGATATCCTATCTGGGGATTAACCTCACTCCCAGATACTCGGATATATTTGCAGCTAATTATCCACCATGTGTGTCACGTCTCTCTACTCTACTGAAGATCTGGCACGGTTATCATATCTCCTTTCTGGGTAGAGTCACGGCGGTTAAAATGAATATTTTGCCCAAATTGTTGTATCTTTTTAGAGCACTTCCAGCTCCGGTCTCAAAAATGTTTTTGGATCACTTTCAGCGGACTATTAATAATTTTATTTGGGGAAATAAGCATCCACGTTTTGCCTCATCCATTTTGTATTGCTCACAACAGTCGGGAGGTCTCGGTCTTCCTAACTTTTGGCTATATTTTCTCTCGGCTCGTTTTGCGCAATTGTCACAATGGGCTACTATTAACTCTCAAATCCCGTGGATCAAGTTTGAGTCTCAGTCGATACGTCCTTTTTATTTACCGGGATTTTATGGTCTAACATCTCCCCCCGATCGACTGTTTTTCATAACTCCATAGTGACCCACTCACTGACGCTGTGGTCCAAACACAAATCTAAATTGAGTTTAGTCTCTCCTATTCCCCCAGGTGTGTCATTTTTTGGTGATCCTACTTTTGTTGTAGCCTTTTCTTCCCCTCATATGTTTCGTTGGTGGTATGATCGATCTTTTATCAGATTATCTGATTTCCAAAGAGGAGGATCTTATATTACCTTTGATATGCTGCGCGTGTTATTTGATGTTCCTCTTCATGAGTACCTTCGTTATAGACAGATTAGGCACTTTTTTAAGACTCACTTTGGCCTTACCCCATCCTCTCCAATTTCCTTTTTTGAACGTATCAGCCGTGACTCTCCCAGGGGTAGGGGTCTTATCTCAAATCTTTATCACCAATTTTTGATTTGTCTTTTTCATGCTCCCCCTTTGTACAGACGAAAATGGGAGGAGGATTGTGGCATCACTTTTTCAGATGAGGATTGGGATTCCATGGTGGATAATATATGCAAGAGCTCTAGATCTCTTTCGGTTCGTGAGACGGCCTTAAAATTCTAACCAGATGGTATTATACTCCGTCAAGACTGCATGTACTGTTTCCACAAACGTCCCCTCTATGTTTTCGGGGCTGTGACTGCACAGGTACTTTGGTTCATATATTTTGGGATTGCCCGACCATATCTTTGATCTGGCGTAGGATTTCTGAGGTCGCTGCCTCATTGTCGGGTACCCCAATACGATTGTCCATGCAGACCTGTTTATTGGGGGCCCATATCCCAGGGGTCTCTGATGCCAATCTGAGATTGATACACACATTATGTATTGCCACTTTATGGTCTATTGCCCTACATTGGAGGTCCAAGGTTGTACCCTTGGACTCCGTTTTGCACAGAATTGACACTGTAATGCTTATGGAACGCATTCATTATACCCTACTGGATAAGATGCACTTATACGATAAAAAATGGGAGTCATGGAGAGATTGCAGACACTTATTACATGCTTAATAACATCCCCAGTAAAAGTTGGCTGGCATGTACTATTGACAAGTGTATCACCTAACCTACTTTGTCGTTTACGTACTTCATGCACTTGTAACTTCCTCTTTTTTTCTTATCTTCTTTGTTATGTTAATATACTTTTATGTATTGTACTTTTCAAAAGTGCCTTGTTTTTGCTGACAATATCACTTTTAAAGTGTGCTGTTGTTTTACTGTCTACTCATGTACAATAAAATCGTTTGTAAACAAAAAAGATTACAAATTTTGGCCGAGATTTATGAAGAAAGATTATTTATTTGCAAAATTTTACAAGAAAAACACTTTTTTTCAAACTGTTTGGACTTTTTCATTTATATAGAAAAAAAAAATAAAAGTGGTGAATAAATACCACCAAAATAAAGTTTTATCTGTCTCAAAAAAATGCTAAAACATTCATATGGGTACAGTGTTGCATGACCGCGCAATTGTCATTCAAAGTGTGATAGCGCTGAAAGCTGAAAATTGGCCTGGATAGGAAGGGGGTAAAAGAATTCTACATTTTAATGTTGCCCTTAAAGCATTAAAACTGTTGCTCCCCGTAAACAGAATTTTCAAAACTGTTTGTTATTTTGGTAGATATTCCTCAGGGCACTGATATAGAGTGGGTTGTCAGCAAACAAGGAGAAGCAAGAATTGCCTCCTGCTGACTGGCAGCCATCGCTCTGCACCCCCCATACACAGGTCATGGGGAGGATCATATGGACGTGGATCTGCTCATTATCTCACCGGTCACTCCATGTACAGACTACTCTTCTAATGCTCACTTCTCACCCAACACAGCCTGTGCGGTCTTCTCTGGGAACACTCCGGTCCGGTCCTGTGTCGCTCTGTGATTTTTATAGAGAACCTGTGCCTCCTTATATCAGATGTCCCTATCAGGGTGCCTCCTTACATCAGGAGTCCTCATCAAAGTCCCCCTTTATATCAGGTCCCTATCAGCTTTCCCCTTACATCAGGGTCCCCATCAGAGTGCCTCCTTACATCAGGGTCCCCATCAGAGTGCTCCCTTACATCAGGATCCCCCATCAGAGTGCCCCCTTACATCAGGAGTCCTCATCATAGTCCCACTTTACTTCAGGTCCCCATCAGCTTGCCCCCTTACATCAAGGTCCCCATCAGAGTGCTCCCTTACATCAAGATCCCCCATCAGAGTGCTCCATTACATCAGGATCCCTATCAGAGTGCCCCCTTACATCAGGTTCCCATCAGCTTGCCCCCTTACATCCAGGTCCCCATCAGCTTGCCCCCTTACATCCGGGTCCCCATCAGAGAGCCCCCTTACATCAGGGTCCCCATCAGAGTGCTCCATTACATCAGGGTCCCTATCAGAGTGCCCCCTTACATCAGGGTCCCCATCAGAGTACCCCCTTACATCAGGGTCCCCATCAGAGTGCTCCATTATATCAGGGTCCCCATCAGAGTGCTCCATTACATCAGGGTCCCCATCAGAGTACCCCTTACATCAAGGTCCCCATCAGAGTACCCCCTTACATCAGGGTCCCCAATCAGAGTGCTCCCTTACCTCAGGCTTCCCATCAGAGTACCCCCTTACATCAGATTCCTGTCAACTTGCCCCCTTACATCAGGGTCTCCATCAGAGTGCCCCCTTACATCAAGGTCCCCATCAGAGTGCTCCCTTACATCAGGATCCCCCCATCAGAGTGCTCCCTTGCATCAAGAACTCTTATCAGAGTGCCCCCTTACATCAGGAGTCCTCATCATAGTCCCTCTTTACATCACGTCCCCGTCAGCTTGCCCCCTTACATCAGGGTCCCCATCAGCTTGCCCCCTTACATCAGGGTCCCCATCAGAGTACTCCATTACAACAGGGTCCCCAATCAGAGTGCCCCCTTACCTCAGGCTTCCCATCAGAGTACCCCCTTACATCAGATTCCTGTCAGCTTGCCCCCTTACATCAAGGTTCCTATCAGAGTTCTCCCTTACATCAGGGACCCCCATCAGAGTGCCCCCTTATATCAGATGTTCTCATCAGAGTCCTCCATTACATTAGGGTCCCTATCCGAGTGCTCCCTTACATCAGAGTCCCCCATCAGAGTTCACCTTTACATCAGATGTTCTCATCAGAGTCCCCCCTTACATCAGGGTCCCACATCAGAGTGCCCCCTTACCTCAGATCCCCATCAGAGTGCCTCCTTGCATTAGTGTCAGCATCAGAGTGCCTCCTTACATTAGTGACAGCATCAGAGTGCCACCTTACATTAGATATTCCCATCCCTTCCATGTGGGGACTCTCACTCTTGATTGGCTGAGGCAGCAGCAATTGGCTCCCTCTGCTGTCAATCACAGCCAGAAAAGCCAATCAGGAGAGGTGGGGCTGAGCTGTGGCTCTGTGTGTGAATGGATGCTACTTGCTATGGGGACACTCAACAGGAGGGAGGGGCCAGGAGCGCTCTCGGGGTACCTGAGAAGAGGAGGATCCGGGCTGCTCTGTTCCAAACCAAACACAGCAGGCAAGTATAGACATGTTCATTATTTAAAAAAATAAAAAACAAGACTTTAGTATCACTTTTTCCACTATTTCAAAATATATTTCAATAAATAAATAAATATATATATATATACACTGTATGTTGAAATGCGTTTTTATTACAAAATATATGAGAATAATTTTTAAAAATACATGTGTATATATATAGAAATATGTGTTAAAATGACTCTTTTTTGTATGTTAAAAAAATCTTAAGAATATATTTAAAAATATATATATTTTTAAAAATAGTTTTCATATATTCTATAATATATAAAAAACGCATTTCAATATGCAGTATATATATATAGATATATAGAAATGGGGGTGGCACAGTGGCTTAGTGGTTAGCACTTCTGCCTTGCAGTAATTGGGTCATGGGTTTGATTCCCAACCATGGCACCTCCTGCATGGAGTTTGCATGTTCTCCCTATACCTGTGTGGGTTTCCTCCAGGTACTCCAGTTTCCTCTCACACTCCAAAGACATGCTGGTAGGTGAATTGGCTCCTGTCTAAATTGTTCTAGTTTCATCCATGGCTATGTGGGATCTCCTGCATTGTAGGGGTTGGGGAAAGACCTGGCAACCTACCCTGTAAAATAATTGCTAAGAGAATTCATGGAAAAAGTTGCTTACAAGTGACAGTCCATGCAATTGCCAAGGGTCAGATACAACTGAATGGATAGATAGATATATGTACTGAAATATATTGAATATGGCCAAAATTGTAGTATTTTAAATACATGTCAATATATTTGAGAAGAATATTTTTTAAATATATTTCAAATATATTTTTCTTCCATGTGGGTCATATTCTGTATGGAGCACAAAATCAAATGAATCTTCCATTTCATCAAAGCCAATTTGAACAGTGACAACTGCTGATTATGTAGCCAACAGATTTTAAATTCTGCTGTGAATGTGATCCAGAATTTACAAACTTTCAATAGTTGTACTTATTCCATGCAGGCTCTCTAACAACGACCTGAAGGATGACGACATGAAGGTCATACATGGTATACTACTGAACCCTGACTGCAAGATCCAAAAACTGAGGTACGTTTTTATCGTCCTTAAAGTATAACTATATCGCACTTTGGTTGAGATCAAGTGTAGTATCTGTTCTTGCCAGTGTCCAGTAGGGGGCGCTCTGCCATCATTCTTGCCTTTTTTTATATATATTGAATATGGCCAAAATTTTAGTATGGGAAATATATGTCTATATACAGGTGAAACTCGAAAAATTAGACTATGGTGCAAAAGTTCATTTATTTCAGTGCAGCAACTTAAAAGCTGAAACTAATATATGAGATAGACTCATTACATACAAAGCAAGATAGTTCAAGCCGTGATTTGTCATCATTGTGATGATTATGGCTTACAGCTCATGAAAACCCCAAATCCACAATCTCAGAAAATGAGAATATTGTGAAAAGCTGCAATATTCTCGGCTCAAAGTGTCCCACTCTAATCAGATAATTAAGCCATAACACCTGCAAAGGGTTCCTGAGCCTTTAAATGGTCTCTCAGTCTGGTTCAGTAGGAATCACAATCATGGGAAAGACTGCTGACCTGACACCATCATTGACACCCTCCATAAGGAGGGAAAGCCTCAAAAGGTAATTGCAAAAGAAGTTGGATGTTCCCAAAGTGCTGTATCAAAGCCCATTAATAGTTATGTGGAAGGGAAAAGTGTGGAAGAAAAAGGTGCACAAGCAGCAGAGATGACCGCAGCCTGGAGAGGATTGTCAGGAAAAGGCCATTCAAAAGTGTTGGGGACTTTCACAAGGAGTGGACTGAGGCTGGAGTCAGTGCATCAAGAGCCACCACACACAGACGGATCCTGGACATGGGCTTCAAATGTTGTATTCCTCTTGTCAAGCCGCTCCTGAACAACAAACGTCAGAAGCGTCTTACCTGGACTAAAGAAAAACAGACCTGATCTGCTGCTCAGTGGTCCAAAGTCCTCTTTTCTGATGTGAGCAACTTTTGCATCTCATTTGGAAACCAAGGACCCCGAGTATGGAGGAAGAATGGAGAGGCCCGGCCCAAGGACCCCGAGTATGGAGGAAGAATGGAGAGGCCCAAGGACCCCGAGTATGGAGGAAGAATGGAGAAGCACAAGGACCCCGAGTATGGAGGAAGAATGGAGAGGCACAAGGACCCCGAGTATGGAGGAAGAATGGAGAGGCCCAAGGACCCCGAGTATGGAGGAAGAATGGAGAGGCCCAAGGAGCCCGAGTATGGAGGAAGAATGGAGAGGCCCAAGGACCCCGAGTATGGAGGAAGAATGGAGAGGCCCAAGGACCCCGAGTATGGAGGAAGAATGGAGAGGCACACACTGCAAGATGCTTGAAGTCCAGTGTGAAGTTTCCACAGTCTGTGTTGATTTGGGGAGCCATGTCATCTGCTGGTGTTGGTCCACTGTGCTTCATTAAGTCCAGGGTCAACGCAGCCGTCTACCAGGAGATTTTGGAGCACTTCATGCTTCCTTCCGCAGACCAGCTTTATGGGGATGGTGACTTCATTTTCCAGCAGGACTTGGCACCTGCCCACACTGCCAAAAGCACCAAAACCTGGTTCAATGACCGTGGGATTACTGTGCTTGATTGGCCAGCAAACTCGCCTGACCTGAACCCCATAGAGAATCTATGGGGCATTGTCAAGAGAAAGATGAGAGACATGAGACCGAACAATGCAGAAGAGCTGAAGGCCGCTATTGAAGCATCCTGGTCTTCCATAACACCTCAGCAGTGCCACAGGCTGATCGCTTCCATGCCACGCCGCATTGAGGCAGTAATTGCTGCAAAAGGGGCCCAAACCAAGTATTGAGTACATATGCATGCTTCTACTTTTCAGAGGTCCGATATTGTACTGTGTACAATCCTTGTTTTATTGATTGCATGGAATATTCTCATTTTCTGAGATTGTGGATTTGGGGTTTTCATGAGCTGTAAGCCATAATCATCACAATGATGACAAATCACGGCTTGAACTATCTTGCTTTGCATGTAATGAGTCTATCTCATATATTAGTTTCACCTTTTAAGTTGCTGCACTGAAATAAATGAATTTTTGCACCATATTCTAATTTTTCGAGTTTCACCTGTATTTGGGAAAAATGTTTTTCAAATATATTTAAAATAAATTTTTCTTCCATGTGGGTCTGTCAGATATTTTGAAGGGCCAGACTTCAAATATATATATATAATTTTTTTTTTAATATATTGAATACGGCCAAAATTGTAGCATTTCAAATATATGTCAATATATTTGGGAAGAATATTTTTAAAATATATTTTTCTGCCATGTGGGTCTGTCAGATTTATTGAAGGGCCAGACTTCACATTTAGATATAAACATAGGGACATTTTTTGAAAGACTTAGAATATTCCCAACTTGGAATTTTTCCAAAAATGTCCCTAAATGAGATATGTTATTGCCGTCGATGACCCGTGTTGTCAAAGAGACAGGAGATATGGGGAAATCTCTGCCACAGAATGACACTACAATAAAAATTATTTATTTTAGTACATTGGGTAATGCTACAACATCCATGTGATTTTTATTGTGGTCGTTGGACGTGTTGGAAATACAGGAAATGTAAAATACTGAAATATTACATAGTGACCCCCTTGCAATTATAATAACTCACATTTTTTAATGTTTCTGCTCCAGTCTCAGGAAAAACGTGCTGTCGTACAATTCCTGTTCATTGTTGGCCGAAGCAGTAAGAGGGAATCAGACTCTGCAGGAGCTAGACCTTTCCAGGAACAACATGGCTGGACCTCACTTTGAGGAACTACTAACTGCCATTGCCGATTGCAGGATAACACCCTTGTTGTAAGTATCCCTACAATCCTTAAAGTGGACCTTACTAAATTTTAAACTTTGAAAAGTAAATGTCCTGCACAAAATAGCCATTTCTGCCTTCATCAGTTAGAATGGCCTCTACTGTGCACTTCTCTGATTTAGTTTCACTTTGTACAGTGCCTTGAAAAAGTCTTCACACCCCTTGAAATGTTCCCCGTGTTGTCATGTTACAATGTATTTTATTGGGTTTTCATGTGATAGACCGACACAAAGTGGCCTATAATTGTGAAGTGGAAGGAAAATGAGAAATGGTTTTCAACATTTTTTTAACAAATAAATACCTGAAAAGTGTGGTGTGCATTTGTATTCAGCCCCCTTTACTCTGATACCCCTAACTAAAATCTAGTGGAACCAATTGCCTTCAGAGGTCACCTGATTAGTAGATAGAGTTCCCCTGTGTGTCATGTGATCTCAGTATAAATACAGCTGTTCTGTGAAGCCCTCAGAGGTTTGTTAGAGAACATTAGTGAACAAACAGCATCACGAAGGCCAAGGAACACACCAGCCAGGTCAGGGATAAAGTTGTGGAGAAGTTTAAACCAAGATTAGATTATAAAAAAAATCTTCCAAGCTTTGACCATCTCACGGAGCACTGTTCAATCCATCATCCGAAAATGGGAAGAGTATGGCACAACTGTGAACCTACCAAGACATGGCCGACCACCTAAACTGACAGGCCAAACAAGGAGAGCATTCATCTGAGAAGCAGCCAAGAGGCCTATGGGAACTCTGCAGGAGCTGCAGAGATCCATGCCTCAGGTGGAGGAATCTGTCCACAGGACAACTATTAGTCCTGCACTCCACAAATCTGGCATTTATGGAAGAGTGGCAAGAAGAAGGCCAATGTTGAAAGAAATCCATAAGAAGTCCCATTTGCAGTTTGTGAGAAGCCATGTGGGGGACACAGCAAACATGTAGAAGAAGGGGCTCTGGTCAGATGAGACCAAAATTCAACTTTTTGGCCTAAAAGCAAAACCCTATGTATGGGTGAAAACTAACACTGCACATCACCCTGAACACACCATCCCCACCGTGAAACATGGTGGTGGCAGCATCATGTGGTGGGGATGCTTTTCTTCAGCAGGGACAGGGAAACTGGTCAGAGTTGACAGGAAGATGGATGGAGCCAAATACAGGGCAATCTTAGAAGAAAACCTGTTAAGAGTCTGCAAAAGACTTGAGACCAGGGCTTAGGTTCCTCTTCCAGCAGGACAACGACTTGAAACATCCAGCCAGAGCTACAATGGAATGGTTCAGATCGAGGAATCTTCATGTGTTAGAATGGCCCAGTCACAGTTCAGACCGAAATCCAATGCAGAATCTGTGGCCAGACTTGAAAATTGCTGTTCACAGATGCCCTCCATCCAATCTGACAGAGCTTGTGCGATTCTGCAAAGTAGAATGGGCAGAAATGTCCCTCTAGATGTGCAAAGAGACATCCCCAAAAAGACTTGCAGCTGGAATTGCAGCCAAAGGGGTCCTACAAAGTATTGACTCCTGGGGGGATGAATACAAATGTCACCACACTTTTCATAGATCTATTGGACACAAATGTTGGAAACCATTTCTCATTTTCTTTCCACTTCACAATTATGTGCCACTTTGTGTTGATCTATCACATCCAATCCCATTAAAATACATTGTAACATGACAACATGGGGGACATTTCAAGGGGGAATACATTGTAACATGACAACATGGGGAACATTTCAAGGGGGAATACATTGTAACATGACAACATGGGGAACATTTAAAGGGGGAATACATTGTAAGATGACAACATGGGGGACATTTCAAGGGGTGTGAAGACTTTTTCAAGGCACTGTAAATTACATTTCCTGACTTGATGCCAAATCCCACCAAAGGCCCTTCAACAGTCCATTGAAAGACCTTTATTGGCCGCAAAAGCCATTGGACACTGGGAATATTAGCTGGTCACGAGGAAGTCAGGCACCAGTAGCAAACTTAAACTAAATCAGAGAGGTGGACAATAGAGGCTTTCTTATTGGGTAATAAAATGAATAGGAAGCTACTTGTGGTATCTGCTTTTAGGCTGCGTGTCTTCAAAACTGTGCAGTGAAGCACAGGATCACTCAATCCGATTTCGCCCAAGTGAAACTTTTTGGGGTAAAATGACGGCACTGGTTGGATCATGATATTGCCATTGCTATTGTTTTTAATATATTAAATTAGGAAAAAATAAAAAGGGAAAAACATTTTAAAAATTCTTAGACGCTTGCTTTAAAAGCTGACCACGCTAGTAGAATTTTGCTAAAAATGTTTCCTTTTAAGAACATTCGTTCAATTTCCTAATCCTCAGTGGGATGTTTGTTTTCAACCAGAGTGATGTGAAAATTCGAAGAAGCAGGATAGAAAATTTTTCCCAAAGGAAAGAATTTTTAAATAGTGCATGAGGTTTTCTTTTGGGAAATTACATTCACTTTAAAATCAAATGTTAAAAGCAAATTAAATTTTGAAGTATAATCATGGAGCCTACAGATACAACCGGCTCTTTGAGGACAACCAGAATGCCCATGCGGTCCGCGATACAACTGAGTTTGACATCCCTGCCCCAAAATGACATATTAGCTTTATCATGTTAAAGACATTTCAAGAGTCAGGTTTAATATTTAAAGTCAGCAGATTTCATTAAAACAATCACTGGAGATCCTGCCATGAAGGTTCTTGTTCATCCACTTCCTGTTAAAAGGTGACTACGCTCTATCCTTGTCTCCCAGTTGTCCTCTTGCATTGTCACCCTGTCACATGGGCTTCCAATGGAGACTACACAGACATGGTCCACTTGTGGGTAGGTGCAGTGTGTGCAGCGTGGTGCGGTGGGCAGAAGGCACAGAGTCCAAGTGCAGTAACAGTAGTATATTGTAACAAAAGTTCAGCAGTACACAACAGGCCCCACAACAGAGCCAAGGGGATATGCTCTCCATGTATAATACATAAGGGGGATATGATCTCTATGTATAATACATAAGGGGGGATGTGATCTCCATGTATAATACATAAGGGGGATATGATCTCCATGTATAATACATAAGGGGGGATATGATCTCCATGTATAATACATAAGGGGGGATATGATCTCCATGTATAATACATAAGGGGGGTATGATCTCCATGTATAATACATAAGGGGGGATATGATCACCATGTATAATACATAAGGGGGATATGATCTCCATGTATAATACATAAGGGGGGATATGATCTCCATGTATAATACATAAGGGGGGATATGATCTCCATGTATAATACATAAGGGGGGATATGCTCTCCATGTATAATACATAAGGGGGATATGATCTCCATGTATAATACATAAGGGGTATATGATCTCCATGTATAATACATAAGGGGGATATGATCTCCATGTATAATACATAAGGGGGGTATGATCTCCATGTATAATACATAAGGGGGGATATGATCACCATGTATAATACATAAGGGGGGTATGATCTCCATGTATAATACATAAGGAGGGATATGATCTCCATGTATAATACATAAGGGGGGATATGATCTCCATGTATAATACATAAGGGGGATATGATCTCCATGTATAATACATAAGGGGGGATATGATCTCCATGTATAATACATAAGGGGGGTATGATCTCCATGTATAATACATAAGGAGGGATATGATCTCCATGTATAATACATAAGGGGGGATATGATCTCCATGTATAATACATAAAGGGGATATGATCTCCATGTATAATACATAAGGGGGGATATGATCTCCATGTATAATAATTAAGAGGGGATATGATCTCCATGTATAATACATAAGGGGGATATGATCTCCATGTATAATACATAAGGGAGGATATGATCTCCATGTATAATACATAAGGGGGGATATGATCTCCATGCATAATACATAAGGGGGGATATGATCTCCATGTATAATAATTAGGAGGGGATATGATCTCCATGTATAATACATAAGGGGGGATATGATCTCCATGTATTATACATAAGGGGGATATGATCTCCATGTATAATACATAAGGGGGGGATATGATCTCCATGTATAATACATAAGGGGGGATATGATCTCCATGTATAATAATTAAGAGGGGATATGATCTCCATGTATAATACATAAGGAGGATATGATCTCCATGTATAATACATAAGGGGGGATATGATCTCCATGTATAATACATAAGGGGGATATGATCTCCATGTATAATACATAAGGGGGGATATGATCTCCATGTATAATACATAAGGGGGGATATGATCTCCATGTATAATACATAAGGGGGATATGATCTCCATGTATAATAATTAAGAGGGGATATGATCTCCATGTATAATACATAAGGGGGATATGATCTCCATGTATAATACATAAGGGGGGATATGATCTCCATGTATAATAATTAGGAGGGGATATGATCTCCATGTATAATACATAAGGGGGGATATGATCTCCATGTATTATACATAAGGGGGATATGATCTCCATGTATAATACATAAGGGGGGGATATGATCTCCATGTATAATACATAAGGGGGGATATGATCTCCATGTATAATAATTAAGAGGGGATATGATCTCCATGTATAATACATAAGGGGGGATATGATCTCCATGTATTATACATAAGGGGGATATGATCTCCATGTATAATACATAAGGGGGGATATGATCTCCATGTATAATACATAAGGGGGATATGATCTCCATGTATAATACATAAGGGGGGATATGATCTCCATGTATAATACATAAGGGGGGATATGATCTCCATGTATAATACATAAGGGGGGATATGATCTCCATGTATAATACATAAGGGGGATATGATCTCCATGTATAATAATTAGGAGGGGATATGATCTCCATGTATAATACATAAGGGGGGATATGATCTCCATGTATAATAATTAGGAGGGGATATGATCTCCATGTATAATACATACATATCCATGTATAATACATCCTGCTGTGAACAGCAGGATCAACCAGTTTTTTTTGTAATCTACAGAAAACACATGCTCTAGCGGCAAAATGAGTATGCACACAATGTAATATAGCATGTATTGACCATTTATATTGATTTTGGTTCAATAACACTTTAACAAGTAATTACAGGCTGTGCCGGGATGAAGTCCTCTAGCACTTAAGACTTGGATCTTGGGTGCTAGAGGATCAGAACCAATGCATTTGGGGAGGTCATAGAACGCACATACAAAAAAATGCATGTTAATGTGTGTATGATAACACAATAGAACATACAGGTCGGAAGTGGGCCTAACACTGGGGGGGAGGGGTATACGTTTGAATTTTTTTCTTTTCGAGGACCCTGTCCTGGCACTGCCTGTACTTATATTCTGCTAACATCATTTTTCCTTATTCAGGATCGGGACAACTGAATTTTACGGACGGAGCAGTGGAAGAAAACTTCAGATGAATGCAGATTACGGACTGACCATCTGAAGACCATAGAGGAGACCCAACTGACCGACTAGAGATGAGCACAGAGGGCTTTCCTATTTATATAAACTGATTTGTTGCTGCTACAAACACAAATAGCTGAGCTAAGGACAAAGAAAAACATATATAATATATATATATATATATATATACACACTATATTGCCAAAAGTATTGGTCTCCTGCCTTTCCACGCACATGACCTTTAATGGCCCCCCAGTCTTAGTCCGTAGGGTTCAATATTGAGTTGGCCCCGCCCCTTTGCAGCTATAACAGCTTCAACTCTTCTGGGAAGGCCGTCCACAAGGTTTAGGAGGGTGTCTATGGGAAGGTTGGACCATTCTTCCAGAAGCACATTTGTCAGGTCAGGCACTGATGTCGGGGGAGGAGGCCTGGCTCACAGTCTCCACACTAATTCATCCCAAAGGTGTTCTATGGGGTTGAGGTCAGGACTCTGTGCAGGCCAGTCAAGTTCCTCCACCCCAAACTGGCTCCTCCATGTCTTTATGGACCTTGCTTTGTGCACTGGTGCTCAGTCATGTTGGAACAGGAAGGGGCCATCCCCAAACTCTTCTCAAAGTTGGGAGCATGAAATTGTCCAAAATGTCGCCTTAAGAGTTCCCTTCACTGGAACTAGGGGGCCACGCCCAACCCCTGAAAAACAACCCCACACCATAATCCCCCCTCCACCAAACTTTACACTTGGCACAATGCAGTCAGGCAAGTATCGTTCTCCTGGCAACCGCCAAACCCAAACTCGCCCATTGGATTGCCAGACAGAGAAGTGTGATTGGTCACTCCAGAGAACACATCTCCACTGCTCTAGAGTCCAGTGGCGGCATGCTTTACATCACGGCATCCAACACTTTGCATTGCACTTGGTGATGTAAGGCTTGGATGCAGCTGCTCGGCCATGGAAACCCATTCCATGAAGCTCTCTACACACTGTTGTTGGGCTCATCTGAAGGCCACACCAAGTTTGGAGGTCTTTAGCTATTGACTCTGCAGACAGTTGGCGACTTCTGCGCACTTCAGCATGCACTGACCCCGCTCTGTCATGTGACGTGGCCTACCACTTGGTGGCTGAGTTGCTGTTGTTCCCAGTTGCTTCCACTTTGTTATAATCCCACTAACAGTTGAGCGTGGAATATTTAGTAGCCAGGAAATGTCACGGATGGACTTATTGCACAGGTGACAACCTATCACGGGACCACGCTTGGAGTCACTGAGCTCCTGAGAGCGACCCATTCTTTCACCAATGTTTGTAGAAGCAGTCTGCATGCCTAGGGGCTTGATTGCATACACCTGAGGCCATGGAGGAGATTGAAACACTTGAATCACATGATTGGGAGGGCTGGCCCAATACTCTTGGCAATCTAGTGTATGTTGGATGTATATTTTGTTATTACTTCTGTATTTCTTGTGTTAGAATGTTATTTACGCCTCCAGCTAGATTGCTCTCGATCTTTTGAAGTATTGTTCCTTTCAGTAACTACTGGAAGCAACATGGCTGAGTGAATGTCCATTACCATCTCAATAAATCCCACCTGAGACACAGATGGAACTTCAAAGAAAGTTACATAGCTATGTCCCATCCACTAAAGGACATATAAAAGCTATTTGAAGTCCTTACTTATACAGAGCAATACATTTGAATCAAATATTATGTATTGTACTACTCTCCCTGCATCCTCGGACGTACAATAACGACACTCAATTTTCAATTTGACATCAGCAGTCAAAATTTATTAAAGGTACTTATATAGCGCCATCAATTTACGCAGCGCTTTACATATACAGTTATGTTCAAAATAATAGCAGTCAGACATCACTAACTGGATCAATCACTGTTTTTGGTAGAAATTATATCTCTACATGGCAAATAACTTACTAGCAGGTGTAGTAGAGTAATAGAAATCCAACAGACCCAACAGTCATGACATGCATGCTGCTGATTCTGTGTCATTGAATCACTCATTGAAAGGGGCGTGTTCAAAATAATAGCAGTGTGGAGTTCTATTAGTGAGGTCATTCATTCTTTGAAAAACAGGTGGCAATTATTGCCCTTATTTATGGAAGGAAGGCAGCAAATGTTGTACATGCTGGTTACAGTGCATTTCTCTCTGAAATTCTGAGGAAAATGGGTCGTTCCAGACATTGTTCAGAAGAACAGCGCACCTTGATTAAAAAGTTGATTGGAGAGGGGAAAACATATAAAGAAGTGCAGAAAATGATCGGCTGCTCAGCTAAAATGATCGCAAATGCTTTAAAATGGCAACCAAAACCTGAAAGACGTGGAAGAAAGCGAAAAACTACCATTGGAATGGATAGAACAATAGCCAAAATGGGGCGGACTCAGCCAACAATCAGCTCCAGGAAGATGAAAGAAGGTGTGACATTCCCTGTGAGGACTGTTACAATTAGAAGACGCCTATGTGAAGCCAAGCTATCTGCAAGAAGTCCCCGCAAAGTCCCACTGTTGGAAAAAAGACGTGTGCTGAAGAGGTTACAATCTGCCAAAGAGCACATTGACTGGCCTAAAGAGAAATGGCGCAACATTTTGTGGACTGATGAAAGTAAGATTGTTCTTTTTGGGTCTAGTGGGCGGAGACAGTTTGTCAGACGACCCCCAAACACTGAATTCAAGCCACAGTACACTGTGAAGACAGTGAAGCATGGTGGTGCAAGCATCATGATATGGGGATGTTTCTCATACTACGGTGTTGGGCCTATTTATCGCATACCAGGGATCATGGATCAGTTTGAATACATCAGAATACTTGAAGAGGTCATGCTGCCTTATGCTGAAGAGGAAATGCCCTTGAAATGGGTGTTCCAACAAGACAACGACCCCAAACACACCAGTAAACGTGCAACATCTTGGTTCCAGACCAACAAGATTGGCGTTATGGAGTGGCCAGCCCAATCCCCGGATCTTAATCCAATAGAAAACTTGTGGGGTGACATCAAAAATGCCGTTTCTGAGGCAAAACCAAGAAATAGAGAAGAACTGTGGAATGTAGTCCAATCATCCTGGGCTGGAATACCTGATCACAGGGGCCAGAAGTTGGTTGACTCCATGCAACACAGATGTACAGCAGTTCTCAGAAACAGTGCGACTACAACCAAATATTCATGAAGTCATTCAAAGGAAAGCAAAATCTTCAAACATTTCTCAGTTTATATAGTGAATGTTTGAGTTTGTAAAGAAGAATACAAACACTGCGATTTTTTTGAACCGTCTAATATTCACTTTTCTTCAATTTTTTTAGAGGAACAACACAAATTTGATCTATTTTTCTTCATGTTTTGATTTGGAATAGAATGTGTCGTGTTCCCAATGCATTTGTGTGGATGGAAATAAAAGCTATTAGAAGGAATTTGAGCTTTATTCACTTTTTTCAACACACTGCTATTGTTTTGAACACAGCTGTATATTGTACATTCCCATCAGTCCCTAACCCTCAAGGGGCGTATAATCTAAGGTCCCTAACCCTCAAGACATAAGTGCTAACCACTTAGCTACTGTGCTGCCCCTGTTGTTTCTGAAACCCATTTGTTTGGGCTTTCCTGTCACCACCCTTTCCTGGGTGTGCTAATCCATCTGCAATGATTCATTCTCTGCTTGAGTTGGATTTCTTATTTCTGAATCTCCTTCTTATCATCCAGAACAATGTCTTGGGTCCTTCCACAGCTGTAGCAGAGCTTCTTCCTCTTGGGTCACTAAATGATGACCTTCAGTCGTGGTCGGAGAGATTCCAGCTTTTCAAGTTCTCCTTTAGTTTTATCTGACAAGTCACTGTCCCTGATCCTAGAAGAGAGGTAAATGGTCACCAGATTTCAGCAGATCAGTCTCAAACTATTCCCCATTATTCTCTGCGGTGAAATAAAGAGGATCTGAATGCTTATTTTTCCTACTGTTATTATTATCAAGAGGCCTAAATACTTTGCTCTAGATCAGTGGTCTCCAAACTGCGGCCCATGGGCCAAATATGGCCCTTTGCCTGCCTCTATACGGCCCCGGGGTACTATTCCTCCCACTGACACTAACAAGGAGACTCCATTTCTTCCACTGGCACCAACTATGGGGCATTTTCCTTCCACTGACAGCAATGATGGGGCACAATTCCTCCCACTGATATAAACAATTAGGCACTGTTCCTCCCACTAATACCAAGGATGGGACACTATTCCTCCAGTTAATACCAATGATGGGGCACAATTCCTCCCACTCATATAAACAATTAGGTACTATTCATCCAACTAATACCAAGGATGGGACACTGTTCCTCCAACTAATACCAAGGATGGGACACTGTTCCTCCAACTAATACCAAGGATGGGACACTGTTCCTCCAACTAATACCAAGGATGGGACACTGTTCCTCCAACTAATACCAAGGGTAAAGCACCATTCCTCCCACTGATACCAATGATGGGGCACTATTCCTCCCACTGATACCAAAGATGGGGCACAATTCCTCCCACTCATATAAACAATTAGGTACTATTCATCCAACTAATACCAAGGATGGGACACTGTTCCTCCAACTAATACCAAGGATGGGACACTGTTCCTCCAACTAATACCAAGGATGGGACACTGTTCCTCCAACTAATACCAAGGATGGGACACTGTTCCTCCAACTAATACCAAGGGTAAAGCACCATTCCTCCCACTGATACCAATGATGGGGCACTATTCCTCCCACTGATACCAATGATGGGGCACTATTCCTCCAACTGATACCAAGGATGGGGCACTATTCCTCCCACTAATACCAAGGATGGGGCACTATTCCTCCAATTGATACCAAGGATGGGGCACTGTTCCTCCATCTAATACAAAGGATGGGTCACTATTCCTCCAACTGATAGCAAGGATGGGGAACTATTCCTCCATCTAATACCAAGGATGGGGCACTATTCCTCCAACTGATACCAAGGATGGGGCACTGTTCCTCCATCTAATACCAAGGATGGGGCACTATTCCTCCAACTGATACCAAGGATGGGGTACTATTCCTTCTTCTGATACCAATGATGGGGCACTATTCATCCCACTGATACCAATGATGGGGCACTATTCCTCCCACTGACACCAATGATGGGGCACTATTCCTCCCACTGACACCAATGATGCCGAACTATTCCTTGTTCTGATACCAATGATGGGGCACTATTCCTCCCACTGATACCAATGATGGGGCTCTGTTCCTCCAACTAATACCAATGAGTGGACACTATTCCCCACCTTCCACTGACTACAAGCACTATGTAATTTTTTTTTTACTCTTACTGATGCTTGGACATTTTCTACTCCCACTGGCCACTACCGGCCCTCTCAAAGTCTGAAGGACAGTAAACCAGCCCTTTGTTTAGTAAGTTTGGAGATCACTGCTCTAGATAATAGAAGGACCTCCTTCAAAGTGTCTGACTGTAGAGCTTTCTGTACATCCTTCATCAGCCAATCAAGCTTTGCCTTTCCTGTTGCTATTGTGGGTCAAACAGTGTAAAGGACACACAGAACACGGAGAGGTTTAGTGATTATATAGATCTATGTGTAAGCAGGGGCAGGGATAAGGGACCTTTTAAGAAAAGGGACACTAAAATGAAGTTCACAACGTTGTTCTTATGAGACAAGAAGTCCTGGCATGTCTGTTTGCTATGTCCCCATTGACTCTGTGGGGTTGAGTTACTAAATCCGGAGAGTGCAAAATCTGGAGCAGCTGTGCATGGAAGCCAATTAGCTTCTAACTTCAGCTTCTAACTTCTAGCCTCGGCAAAGTGCTCTAGAAGGTTGAAGGCACTTGGCACTAGACTGGGGAAGGAAGCAGATGCGTAGGCTAGAGTGCTGAGCTCTCCGAGCACTCACCCTCCAGCTCAGCCTAACCAGCAGCATTCCAGCCTTACAGAGTGGGTTTGCCATTGTCCTTTCTGCATCTCCAGCATTACAGATCTGGATCACCTTTCTCCTTGTGGTATCTAATGCAATACAAAACAGGTTCACTGGAGTTAATGGCATTGGCTCATGAGGGTACCCTCAGTCACCGGCATTTACGGTTGAGACACAGTATTAGTGAGAGGGTTGTCAACCTATTGCATACACTGTACAACAGAAATCAAAACTGTAGACCCATCACATCCTAACCCTCTTACTTCCTAGAAATTATCCAGTCTTTTTAGCCTACTGCTTGCACTACCACATTATCCATCCAGGATTGCTTCATCCACCCAGAAATACTTTTACTTCTCCCTGAACTTGTTGCACTTCTACCACTGTTTAAGATTGTTTGCAGATTAAGTTCATCAGATACCTCCTCTATAGTTGTTCCAAACTGAAAGAAGGCGGAAGCCACCAAATTTTATCAATTGTGCACCACTGTAAGGGCCCCAACAAAGCCAGCAGAGATTCTTTTTGAACTACCTCATTCTGTCCCACAGAAATTTTGCGTAGATCTTACCATCCATTTTTTTTTCTTTTCCCTTGAGGATTTCTTTAACTCTTACTTAGTAAAGTCCATCAGGCATGCCTGGGCCTAGCCAGGTCACTCCAGGATTCTAACAGCAGTGTAGCTCTGGGGTGTTTATCCTATCCTTTGTCAAGCTGCTCTTATTGTATTCCTGGTGTCCCTGTTACAGTTTAAGCTGGTCAGTGCTGTATGGAAAAAATCTGGGCACAGTTATCCCCTGGTGTTACTCTCCACATACAACTTCAGAAGGTTTCTGTGTAGGAGTGGGGCTTATCACTATTTTTGGTCATAGTTCTGCATTATCCTGTCCTTATTTGACTGTTTCTAATATATATGGTGTCAATTAATTTTGGTAAAAAGAGTTGAAATTGAAGTGTCACACCACTGCTAGGAGGTCCAGATACAACTTTATGCCATTACAGGTCAGGGGTACAATTCAAAAAGCCAACACATTTCAGGGGTCTACGGCCCCCTTCATCAGGGCTTGACTGGCAACAAAGTGAACAAACCAGACATGAACTGGACCTGCAATGGTATTGTTTCCAGTGCAAATTGAAAGCACAGACCAAATCAGCAGCTTATTTGGCAGGAACGTGGTTGCCCTGGAACCAGATAATTTACACCAACGGTAATACCCTAAGATAACAATGCCAGTAAAAACCTACGTGTCCAGTGCTATCTTTCCATTTTCCTCAACCAATCTAATTTTGAAGTTCCTCTTATTAAATAGGGGTGTGTCTGAGTGTTCAAGGCAGTAGATTAACTAACCTCGAAAATAAACCAGTTTCAGAGGGGACTTATCAATTTAGTGGTTCCTTCAAAATTGTGCTACATATGGGAATACAACTGTATCCCTCAATCCAGATCATTTATCTCACGGTGTATGTTATACTTTATAATACAACAAAACTTGCACAGGCCGATGGACAGAGACACCGGATTACATGAACTAATATGGCATTTAATATATTAAAACTGACTGATGGATGTAGACTGGAAGGATGAACACACAAACATTGGCAGACAAACACACCTGGGGGAATTCTGGGTAAAATAAAGTTAAATGATCCCTATTTTCAGCACAGCCAAGAACATGAGACCATGAGTCACATGATGGAACAGTGGAGGGAACAAGGACTCAGTGTGGAGAAAGTCAGTGTAGAAAGGTAAAACCGAAGAAGATGATCTGGAGAAGAGGAGGACCACTAAGACAAATGGAGGCAAAGAATGGGTCCTCTTGCACGTCATGGCTCTATTTATCCTTATGGATGAGCTGTACTCCACTGAATGACTGGAGGCCACCATGAGTATGGCTCATCCACAGAACTGAAGAGGCCACAGGTACATTTGCAATAAGAAGACCTGGCCAGGATGTTTTTACTGCAGAGACTGTGCAGTGGTGGACAGATTTACACAGTGGAGATAACAGCAGTAGAGAAGATGGTTAGTATTTTACCAGACAGACTAAAGTTGGGGGGGTTGGGGGTTTATTAAAGGGCAACGTCACTTAATATACAGTTGACCTTTAACTCTTTTAGTGCTGCCAGCATATTACATCACAGCAGTATTGAGTTGTATACAAATTAATGTAGTCATGTGAATAATCTTTTCTCAGTTGACTTCAATCTCTAACATATAAGTGATTTTACAGCCACCAAATCGCTTCTACGTGTTAAAGATGGTGCATCCCCTGTCCATTCTGTACTTGTGTCCTGCACTTACTTGTCCCCTCTGTGACAAACCCAGCCAGGACAGGGGCATTTGGTGGGGACAGCAGGCTAGCCTGTTTCCTACTGACCATGGGCCCTGGCATTTGAAGGGCTCTAGTCTTTGGGAGGTGTGTGCCTGGGGGGACCTTTGGAGTAGTTTTTCAGATTCATGTCCTTGTCTCCTCAAAACACAAACTCTGAGAACTAGAGGACCCAAACACAGATTTGGGGTCTCTGTGCATTGACTGCTTCAACCCCCCCCCCTAAACTCAGAGCAGATGTTAATATAATCAGCTCAGAACAACTTGATGCCGAAGTCCCCTGCTGTAATCTGTTTTTTTTAAGGGGTTATCTGTTTACTCTTGCTGTCTGTCTTTCTCCCTTTGGTAATTGAGTTAATTGAGTCACCAATTGTTTGTGCCTGTTGGCTAATTCTCCTGGAGGCTCCTACATTATGGGATTAGTCTTGTGTCAACTTGACCTTGTTACAAATCCCAAGGGAAAAATGGCTCACTCTACTAAAGAGATCGTGAAGGTGTTCAAGGAATATTATAGTAAGTTGTATAATATTAATTCTCAGGACTTAGTAAATAATAGTGAAAATGAGAATAGAAAATAAAGAAGGGCATACTTAAAAAATGCAGGACTACCAAAGTTAGATAAAGATCTATTGAAATCCCTGGAATTAGAAATCACACAGGAGGAAATAAAAATAGCATTAAAAATTACTAAGGTGGGGAAAAGCCCTGGCCCAGACGGATATACAGTGAGGTATTATAAAAAATATAGTGAACTGTTAATACCTAAATTGAAGGAGTATATGAATGCCCTGGGGGGAGAAATGAAGATTAGACAGGAATCCCTACAAGCCCATGTAACACTTATACATAAGGAAGGGAAGGACGCTACTCAATGTTCTAGTTATAGGCCAATTGCACTCCTAAATATAGATACAAAGTTATATGCAAAGGTCTTAGCAAATAGGATGAAAGATTTAATGCCAGAATGGATCCAGGGAGACCAGGTTGGTTTTGTATCGGGGAGAGAGGGTAGAGATAATGGAATCAGAACTATGTTGTTGATCCAGAAAGCTAAGAAGGGGAAAACCCCGGTAGTGGTGCTCTCGATCGATGCTGAAAAGGCTTTCGATAGAGTAAACTGGAGCTTTATGATGGATACCCTAGAGATCATGGGAGTAGGTGGTAGAATGAGGGAGTGGATAGGAAAGTTGTACAAAGCGCCCTCCGCGGTTATTTTGGTTAATGGTGAAAAGTCTGAGCCTATTGGGATGTCAAACGGGACAAGACAGGGATGTCCATTGTCCCCATTGCTGTATGTGTTATCATTGGAACCCTTGCTGGAAACAATTAGGAAGAACGTAGATATAAAGGGAATACAAATAGGGGAAACTGAACATAAAGTGGCAGCTTTTGCAGACGACCTGTTGTTTTATGTGGGAAATCCTAGGATAACACTCCCGAATTTAATAAAAAGCTTAAAGGAGTATGGGGAAATATCAAATTTAAAAATCAACCCAACAAAAACTGAGATCTTAAATGTAAATCTTCCAAATAGTGAGAAAGAAAAGATACAAAAAGAATTCCCTTTTATATGGAGAGATAGAGAGATAAAATATCTAGGGGTTAAACTTACTGCTTCATACACAAAATTGTATAAATTTAATTATATTGCTCTTCTAAATGAGATCAAGGAGGAACTGAAGAAACTGGGAGGAGGAATCCCCTCTTGGCTAGGACGTATAAATCTGATAAAAATGATAATTGTACCCAAAGTCTTGTATAAATTTCAGATGATCCCAATTAGACTCCCAGAGGCCTTTTTTAAAGAAATTAAAAAGATGATAACAAAATTTATATGGAAAAATAAAAAATCTAGAATATCCTATGATCTGATGAGTAGAGGTAAAGAGAGAGGGGGATTGGGAGTGCCAGATTTTAGGAGATACTATAATGCTGTAGTTCTAACAAGAATTTATGATTGGACACACAATATTAGGGGGAAAAGGTGGGTTAAGATAGAGAATGATCTGAGTGGAGTTGACCTGAGTAGAAACATATGGGCACCAGCACAATATAGAGGTTTAAAAGACACCACGAGTGTGTATACACTGAATGTTTTGAAGGTTTGGGATAATTTACATAAGTGTAAGAAATGGGATTTTAACTCACAATTAATGTCACTAAGGAATATGGAGTATTTTCCACCAGGTATGGAGGGGAGTGTGGGAAAATGGATTAAAAAGGAAGACATTCAATTAAAGGATATTATGGATGGACAGAAATTGAAAACATTAAAAGATTTAAAGAAAGGTGGAAGGGAACTTTTTATTAAGATTGATGAGTGGAAATATCACCAATTAAAACACTTTGTTGAGGGTCTTCCGAAACCTATGAGAGGGAGAAAGGAGTGGAATTTGTTTGAGAGACTGTTGGAATCACAGGGAGATGGGAAACGGGGCACGGCAAAAATTTATAAGATTCTCACTGAGTTAGTCACGGAAGTAAAACCAATGTACATAGAAAAATGGGAAAAGGATTTGGGGATAGAGATAGATGAGGATAAACAGAGGAAAATATATAGACACACGAAAATATCAGTATGAGAGAGGTGGAGGTAAATTATAAGAGTTTGGTAAGATGGCACATCACACCAGCTGTTGAACATAAAATGGGTGTAGAGAGAACACAAGAGTGCTGGCGCGGGTGTGGAAAGATTGGTACGTGATTTCATATATGGTGGGAGTGCCCAAGGATTCAAAGTTTTTGGGAGACAACGGTCAACTTAATAAAGAAAATCTCAGGGATAAAGATAGGATTAGATCCAGAAGTGTGTTTATTACATAAAACAGACTTACCAGTGAATAAATACAAAGACTCGGGTATATGGTACTATGTGAATGCAGCAAAGGGTTTGATACCTAGATTCTGGCATAGTTCAGAGGTGCCGAGAGAAAAGGATTGGGTAGAGAGAGTAAATCAGATTAGTAGGATGAAGAAATTGTATTATATCCAAGAAGATAAGATGGAGATATATAATAGGAGATGGGGGAAATGGGAAGATTTTATACGTCAAACGAATATATATGAAGCAATGGGAAATGATAAGAGAAGTTTCTTGATTTTATAGGGAAGGATGTAAGAGAGAAATGCAGAGTGGGAGGGTGGTGGGATGTGGTAGGGTGTAGGGGTAGAGGTAAGGGATATAAAAAGGGGGAAATAGAAGGAGATAGGATTAAGAATTTTATATATTATATGAGACTGTTGAAGAAATGTATTGTTATGTTCTTCTTTCCTTTTTCCTCTTTTTATATGTATTTATAAATATGAAAAATTAATAAATATTTGAATTAAAAAAAAAAAAAAAAAAAAAAACTTGACCTTGTTACCAAATAAGTGTGTGATGTTTATCCCAATATGTAATATTTATTTTATTGATCATGTGGGGACTACCCCTATTTCTGAAGTGTATGAAAACCTGTATATCTGTTCAATAAAGGAGTTCCAGTTGTACCTAAGCTAGTGTTGTCTGTTAGGTGCAATACCCAGCTATAATACCTTGGTCCTTTCTTCCAGAGTGGAGGAAGCTGTATATTGATGGAGGCACTCAAGCAGGGTACCAGGCAGTCCACCACATTTGGAGGCAAGCTGTGGGATTTACTTCCTCCCTATGGAGCAGTTTCACACTGGGATATATCTGCCGGAGTCCAGTGCAGAGTGGTGATTTTCTCCACAGATGGAAGCGGCGTTTCGGCGGCAGATTCAGCAAATGCTCACCCAGTTGGGCAGACTTGGTTCTGTACAGGATGCAGTGGTATGGAGGGATGTCATTCATTGGAAAATATGGAAAGAAGCGCTGTAGCTGGAACAGGAGCATTGTGGAAAGGATCTTGCTATCCTGGAGGAGCTATACTGTCTCTAATGGGACTTATGGATATCCTTCCTGGGAAAGCAGCCCCAGCAAGAATGGGTGACCTGATTGGAACATCTGGTCTTCCTCGAGATGATGTTGGATGAAGGACATGGGGTGCTTAATTGGTAAATTTCCCAAGTTTGTCCATGACTTAAGGATGATGCGCCCATGGAGGGCTATGATTTTGATGGTCCAGAACTATTACTTGAGAGAATCCAGGAATATTCAAACTTTGGAAGTACATCCGAGTGGTGGAGATATGACATCCAGGATTTTAGGGAAATTGATATTCCCAACAATCTCGGATTGCTAGTAGATTTTTATAAAAAACAGTATTTCTGTTCAATAAAGTAGTTCCTGTTTGCACCTAAGCTAGTGTCTGCTTGTTCTTGGGTGCAATGCCCAGCTATAATATCTTGTTCCTGTGTTCTAGCGGTGAGGAAGCAGCCCTCTGATGGAGGCACCCGAGAGAGGTGCCAGGTGGTCCATTACACCCTCCATGGGTGCTGTCAGGATGTGAGTGGAGGGAAGACAAAAACATTAGTGTCTCTATCCTCCCTAGAAGCAATTAACCTGGACTCTCAAGGGCACTTTGAGGTTCAAAACTGTAAGTCTGTCACAGGGAATAGAGCCAATCAAGTACAGACTGTACTTCATCTAGCTGGTGAAGTGCATGGGAGGCATGACGGGTCCGTTTCTTAACCACAATGTGAACTGATAGCTGAGAAACTCAACCAGCAGTTCACAGTGCATTGAAATGGACAGTCTTTATCAAGCCCCAACAAACTGAATGTCTTCCATGACATCTCATCATGATCCACTGCTCAAGGCCTGAAGAACCAAGAGGCCTGAAAACACATTGGCTGTATTTGAAGTTCTTAAACAATAAACGTTTCAAAAAAGGCTTTTAAATGATATGTGCTTTTTTAATATGTGCTTCTCAATACCTATTTATTTTTATTGTGTTCTTGCATGGCAAGACCACCTCCTGTTATCTCACATATATTTACTTATTATAGCCAAATTTACCACCCTAACTCCTCCCACAGTTTTTACTCTACATAGACAGTAATATACCGAAACGTGCGGATTGTTCCCGATTGGTGTGCTATTACTTTGTGGAACGTTTCTCCGAATGGTTCATGAAATATCACCGTTTTTGTGGTGAAATTGGTCCCATAGGAATGAATGGCAGAATGTTCAAAACTAGAGTGGGAGCTGACAAAAGCTAGAGTGTGAGCAGAAAAATCAGGACATGATTTCTAAACTGCCATCACTCCCTCATTTTCAAGCCCACCTACACAAATCTATATCAAAACATTCAGCTATCCCTGCTGCCACTAAAAATGGCTAAGCCATAGTCCTGATAGTTTTCACAAATATGACCATTTGTTTGCAACTGACGCCGCTCATTGACATTCATTGAAACTCCACTCTAGCCACCTCAAATTTGAAGGGCAATTTCTAAACAGTGACTGTGCCTTCATTTTTAATATTTCAGAGACATACTATGCATCAAAATGTAGGTCTTGGCCTTGTAATTCTCACAATATAAAGCTCTTTGGTGTAGGATTTAAAATGTTTAAACTACAACCGTTTGAAGATGGCAACCGCCAGTGAAGTGAGCAAGTTGGAGCAGTTTGTTTTTAACCGCTCTTCTCTGCCCTTGCTGTAGAGTGAGTTGCCATAGGAACCCAGGTGTGTGTGTGAGATGGGGAAACAGCTTTCGTTGTTTGAACACTGATTGAAGTAAATTAAAAACCTTCTGACTGACATTCTGCAGTTTAGCCACAAGATGTCGCTGTTTTGTTCTAACACAGCCTCAGACTGCATAGAGATTTCTTTATTCATGAAGGGGTGGGGTTTTACACTTGGAGAGTGAACAGGAAAAAGGAGAGAGAGCAGCCATGCTTGAGAGAGAGAAGGGGGGCTGTGTGATCGGAGAATCCGTTGCCATCCAGCTGTGAAGACTGCCCTCTGTAATCAGAAATCCCATTGAGTGAAGCTGATGGTGTTCAAGATGCTAATCTTGTCCAAAGAGGGGAAGACTTGCTGCCAGGAAGCTGATGAGGATAGAGGAGCAAAGCAACATACATTGCTGATAACATCGCATGATTAGTGGAGAGACTTTTGTTCTATTCAGAGTTATCAGCGGCTACAATACGGATCCGGGTCGGTAAGAATTGTGCACGCACCTCCTTTCAGTGTTGGCGCCTATAAGACTGAGTCCAGGCCTATAGTTAGTTAGTTAGGGTCTCTGTTTGTGTCAGGCCACAAGTGTTGTTACTGATCATTGGAAGGACTCCACAACTTAAAGTGACATTTCACATTGGAGAACTGATAAAATCCTACAAACTCAAGCCAGACTGGTGTTTTGCTCAGAAGGAATAATCAGGCATGTGCTACAGGACCAGTTATGGGAGGGGGAATACTGTAGATTTGTGTATGATTGTAAGCTGTTGTGCTGCACCGCAGGCTAGCCCATACCGTACACCCATACACTGATTCCTGCTCTGTTAGGGTAATTACAGGTAAGGTGTGGCCGCTTAGTTGTGCCCACCAATAGGTAAATTACTACACTTTCTACCTTCATCCATCAGGAGGCGCCGTGCTGTGCAGCACAAGGGTCTCAGCCTTTGGGCTGAGTGTATGTAAATATATTGTATATTCCAGCATTTGTGGTTGTGTTTATTTGCCATATCTAAGTAAAATTCTGTTGTGGCAAAAGCTGGTGTTGGGGTTGCTTTCCTTATTCGTGACTTCACTGTATTCTGGGGAGCCCACCCCGATACACGGCTTACATGTGAGCAGGCCATTGCAATTAAATGTGCTATATAAATAATTAAAAGTTGGAATGCATTTCTCACTCTATCAAGCTTGCCATGTGCACTTTTTAAATTTGATCAATCAATTGGTTAGTGTAATGTTTACTATCTTTACTTACTCCAAACACTCCACACAGTTACTCTACCCGCTCCATAAAGTTACTCTGCCCAGTCCAACCTTTTCAGTTACTCCAGCCACTCCAACCACACAACAGTTACTCCAGCCACTCCAACCAAACAACAGTTACTCCAGCCACTCCAACCACACAACAGTTACTCCAGCCACTCCACCCACACAACAGTTACTCCACCCACTCCAACCACACAACAGTTACTCCAGCCACTCCAACCACACAACAGTTACTCCAGCCACTCCACCCACACAACAGTTACTCCACCCACTCCAACCACACAACAGTTACTCCAGCCACTCCAACCACACAACAGTTACTCCACCCACTCCAACCACACAACAGTTACTCCAGCCACTCCAACCAAACAACAGTTACTCCAGCCACTCCACCCACACAACAGTTACTCCACCCACTCCAACCACACAACAGTTACTCCAGCCACTCCAACCACACAACAGTTACTCCACCCACTCCAACCACACAACAGTTACTCCGCCCACTCCAACCACACAACAGTTACTCCAGCCACTCCAACCACACAACAGTTACTCCACCCACTCCAACCACACAACAGTTATTCAAGCCACTCCACCCACACAACAGTTACTCCAGCCACTCCAACCACACAACAGTTACTCCACCCACTCCAACCACACAACAGTTACTCCACCCACTCCAACCACACAACAGTTACTCCAACCACACAACAGTTACTCCAGCCACTCCAACCACACAACAGTTACTCCACCCACTCCAACCACACAACAGTTACTCCAGCCACTCCAACCACACAACAGTTACTCCACCCACTCCAACCACACAACAGTTACTCCACCCACTCCAACCACACAACAGTTACTCAAGCCACTCCAACCACACAACAGTTACTCCACCCACTCCAACCACACAACAGTTACTCCGCCCACTCCAACCACACAACAGTTACTCCAGCCACTCCAACCACACAACAGTTACTCCACCCACTCCAACCACACAACAGTTATTCAAGCCACTCCACCCACACAACAGTTACTCCAGCCACTCCAACCACACAACAGTTACTCCACCCACTCCAACCACACAACAGTTACTCCACCCACTCCAACCACACAACAGTTACTCCAACCACACAACAGTTACTCCAGCCACTCCAACCACACAACAGTTACTCCACCCACTCCAACCACACAACAGTTACTCCAGCCACTCCAACCACACAACAGTTACTCCACCCACTCCAACCACACAACAGTTACTCCACCCACTCCAACCACACAACAGTTACTCAAGCCACTCCAACCACACAACAGTTACTCCAGCCACTCCAACCACACAACAGTTACTCCAGCCACTCCAACCACACAACAGTTACTCCACCCACTCCAACCACACAACATTACTCAAGCCACTCCAACCACACAACAGTTACTCCAACCACACAACAGTTACTCCACCCACTCCAACCACACAACAGTTACTCCAACCACACAACAGTTACTCCAGCCACTCCAACCACACAACAGTTACTCCACCCACTCCAACCACACAACAGTTACTCCAGCCACTCCAACCACACAACAGTTACTCCAGCCACTCCAACCACACAACAGTTACTCCACCCACTCCAACCACACAACAGTTACTCAAGCCACTCCACCCACACAACAGTTACTCCAGCCACTCCAACCACACAACAGTTACTCCACCCACTCCAACCACACAACAGTTACTCCAACCACACAACAGTTACTCCAGCCACTCCAACCACACAACAGTTACTCCACCCACTCCAACCACACAACAGTTACTCCAGCCACTCTCCAGCCACTCCAACCACACAACAGTTACTCCAGCCACTCCAACCACACAACAGTTACTCCAGCCACTCCAACCACACAACAGTTACTCCAGCCACTCCAACCACACAACAGTTACTCCACCCACTCCAACCACACAACAGTTACTCCACCCACTCCAACCACACAACAGTTACTCAAGTCACTCCACCCACACAACAGTTACTCCAACCACACAACAGTTACTCCACCCACTCCAACCACACAACAGTTACTCCAACCACACAACAGTTACTCCAGCCACTCCAACCACACAACAGTTACTCCACCCACTCCAACCACACAACAGTTACTCCACCCACTCCAACCACACAACAGTTACTCCACCCACTCCACCCACACAACAGTTACTCCACCCACTCCAACCACACAACAGTTACTCCAGCCACTCCAACCACACAACAGTTACTCCACCCACTCCACCCAGTTACTCCGCCCACTCCAGTTGTAGACTACTGGTGGAGGCAAGAACACTTCACACAATTTCCCCAGAACCTGTAGCTTTTCTGGTTTTAATTGTGCTGCTGAAGCAGTTATATTGACAAAGTAATTTATTTGTATGTATTTTCCACATACTGTAATTCATTTTGCGCTTAATTATTGCACAATTTTTTTTGTATCCTTCCCTCTTGTATGATGTAATCTCTTCTTTCCTCACTGTAATTCCCTGCTATTATTCCTTCAAGGCACACACTGAGGTGTAAGGAAATATCACTTTTTACCACTTTAAACCTACCACATCTTATAGTTTGTCTGAACCTTCTACATGCAAAAAAGATATTCTTGGATGCCAAGCGTTTGGTGAGTTCACCTATCTGATGAAGACTGTCTGTAGTGATGGTCTGCTCCATTCAGACCAGGCACAGAGGCCTCAAGACGAAATAAGTTACTAATACAACAATTGGAATATTTACCAGCTTTGGATACACTATATAGCCAAAAGTATTGAGCCGCCTGCCTTTCCACACACATGACCTTTAATGGCCCCCCAGTCTTAGTCCGTAGGGTTCAATATTGAGTTGGACCCGCCCTTTGCAACTATAACAGCTTCAACTCTTCTGGGAAGGCCGTCCACAAGGTTTAGGAGGGTGTCTATGGGAAGGTTTGACCATTCTTCCAGAAGCACATTTGTGAGGTCAGGCACTGACGTCGGACGACAAAGCCTGGCTGGCAGTCTCAGCTCTAATTCATCCCAAAGGTGTTCTATGGGGCTGAGGTCAGGACTCTGTGCAGGCCAGTCAAGTTCCTCCACCCCAAACTGGCTCCTCCATGTCTTTATGGACCTTGCTTTGTGCACTGCTGCGCAGTCATGTTGGAACAGGAAGGGGCCATCCCCAAACTTCCCACAAAGGTGGGAGCATAAAATTGTTCAAAATGTCTTTGTATGCTGGCACCTTATTAGTTCCCTTCACTGGAACTAGGGGGCCAAGCCCAACCCCTGAAAAACACCCCCATACCATAATCCCCCCTCCACCAAACTTTACACTTGGCACAATGCAGTCAGGCAAGTACCGTGCTCCTGGCAACCACAAAACCCAGACATGTCCATCAGATTACCAGACAGAGAAGTGTGATTGGTCACTCCAGTGAACATGTCTCCACTGCTCTAGAGTCCAGTGGTGGCGTGCTTTACACCATGGCATCCAACGCTTTGCATTGTACTTGGTGATGTAAGGCTTGGATGCAGCTGCTCGGCCATAGAAACCCATTCCATGAAGCTGTCTACACACTGTTGTTGGGCTCATCTGAAGGCCACACCAAGTTTGGAGGTCTTTAGCTATTGACTCTGCAGACAGTTGGTGACTTCTGCGCACTGTGCGCTTCAGCATGCGCTGACCCCGCTCTGTCATGTGACGTGGCCTACCACTTGGTGGCTGAGTTGCTGTTGTTCCCAGTTGCTTCCACTTTGTTATAATCCCACTAACAGTTGAGCGTGGAATATTTAGTAGCCAGGAAATGTCACGGATGGACTTATTGCACAGGTGACAACCTATCACGGGACAACACTTGTAGAAGCAGTCTGCATGCCTAGGGGCTTGATTTTATACACCTGTGTCCATGGAGGGGATTGGAACACCTTAATCTAATGATTTGGAGGGGGGGCAGGAAATACTTTTGGCAATATAGTGTATATTTTCCCAGAATATTATTAGGTTTTTTTCATGGTTGGGATAATAAACTGGCCCAGAATATGATTGTCTCAGTCAGTCCTGTTATACTCACTGTAATTCCTCTATCTGGCTTGTTGTCAGAGCTGCCATCAGATCCCTGAAATGGGGACCCTCCAGCTTGTTCCCAGACAGGTTCAGTGTCCTCAGTGTTGGGTTATTTCTTATTCCAGATGCCAGGTGGGGGCAGGAACTGTCTGTCAGGTGAATATACATCAATCTGTAGAAGAGGAGAATGCTCTCAGAAGAAATTAATTTCTTTCCCAGGAATGAATGTAATTATTCTCTACATGAATATTAGATCACTTTATAAAACTCCAGTTAATATAATTTCATGAAAAAAATGTGATCACTTTTGTTTAAAATCATTTGTTTTTTTTCATGGCTGGGATAATAAACTGTCCCAGAATATGATTGTCTCAGTCAGTCCTGTTATACTCACTGTAATTCCTCTATCTGGCTTGTTGTCAGAGCCGCCATCAGATCCCTGAAATGAGGACCCTCCAGCTTGTTCCCAGACAGGTTCAGTGTCCTCAGTGTCGGGTTATTTCTTATTCCAGATGCCAGGTGGGGGCAGGAACTGTCTGTCAGGTGAGTATTATCCAGACTGTAGGTGAAGAGAAGAATGTTACTAGAAAAAAAAAATCTCTCCCCAGTTATGAATATAACTATCAGTCATGTGAACGGGTGCCTAGGCACATCCTAGTCACTCCACGCAACATGCAGAGTGGCAGCGGGGTGCCAGACTCTGGTATTTGCACACCTGAATCCTGCACTCCGTACACAGTGCACAGCTGAACCCTGCACTCTGTACATAGAGCACACCATAGCCATGCACTCTGTATGTAGCACACACCTGAGCCCTGCACTCTGTATACAACACACTCCTGAGCCCTGCACTCTGTATACAGGACACTCCTGAGCTCTGCACTCTGTATACAGGACACTCCTGAGCCCTGCACTCTGTACATAGAGCACACCTTAACCCTGCACTCTATACGTAGCACACTCCTGAGCCCTGCACTGTGTATGAAGCACACTCCTGAGCCCTGCACTCTGTACACAGCGCACTCCTTAGCCCTGCACTCTGTACACAGTGCACTCCTTAGCCCTTCACTCTGTACACAGTGCACTCCTTAGCCCTTCACTCTGTACACAGTGCACTCCTTAGCCCTTCACTCTGTTTGAAACACACTCCTGAGCCCTGCACTCTGTATGTAGCACACTCCTGAGCCCTGCACCCAGTATGTAGCACACTCCTGAGCCCTGCACCCAGTATGTAGCACACTCCTTAGCCCTGCACCCAGTATGTAACACACTCCTGAGCCCTGTACTCTGTATGTAGCACATTCCTGAGCCCAGCACTCTGTATCTAGCGCACACATGAGCTCTGCACTATGTACACTGCGCACTCCTGAGTCCTGCACTCTGTACATAGCACACTTCTGAGCCTTGCACTCTGTACATAGCACACTACTGAGCCTCGCACTCTGTACATAGCACACTCCTGAAGCACACTCCTTAGCCCTGCACTCTGTACACAGCGCACTCCTTAGCCCTGCACTCTATAAGCAGCACACTTCTGAGCCCCAACTCTGTATGTAGCACACTCCTGAGCACTGCTCTCTGTACACAGTGCACTCCTGAGCCCTGTACTCGGTACGCAGCACACTTCTGAACCCTGCTTCTGAACCGCTTCTGTCTCTGGAAAAAGACCACCAAGGCTGAAATCTGAATCTTGAGCATACTCACAGTTAGTCACAGATCAATTCCAGATTGGATAAAAGTCAGGATGTGACCACAACTTGTAAGGATAAAATCCTCTAGCCTCACACCAAGCAAAATAAGATTTCCAAGTTTTTTGGTAATCTTCCATGAAGTTGCCTTCTGAGCCTTCAGTAAGGTAGGAATAGTGGAATCAGAGACTTCCCCGTCTCTCAAGATCCTGTCTACAACAGCCATGCTATTAAAGCCAGCAACTGTAAAGAAGGATTAAAGATCATATCTTGTGACAGAAGGTTGGTTGACTGAAAGACTACTCGGGAAGCAGTGACTTTAAAGCAATCTAGACAACTTCCACGGGAAAGCTCACAAAAGCCTTTTGGATTTGAGATATGACCCTGGAGTTCTTCATGAGTAGATTCCTTGGACAAAAGGTTCTTCTGCATCCTCTTGTAGAGGAACATTCTTATCTTCCTCTACCTCATCCTCCACCTATTCCTTCTCTGTTAACTGGGATAGAGGAGAAGGGGAATGCTTCCATTTGTGACCAAAGCGGTCCATGCTAGCAAGAATTCTGGAAAGCTGCTGCTGTATTACAGCAATTCCTCCCTTGTCACAAAGGAAATGGAGTATGGTACCCCAGAAGTAGCAGATTTACCACATAGGAGGAGGGAATCAAAGCTGCATAGGACAAAATGACCCCCCAAAGAATACATTATAAGTGGGGCTGTGCCCAGGAGGTTCCTCCTTGCGTGAAGAAGGTATTTGGGAACCCTTATCACCTACACTCTGCCATTGGTAAGACATGGCCTGCTGACATGTTTGTAGGGATCCTTGCTGAGAACAGCAGTTCAACTCAGCCAAAAGGGCACTGTGCTATAAGCAACCGGGTTCTGGGTACCTTTTAGGTGCCTAGAGCCTCCCAGACTGGTCCTAAACTCTGCTTGAGCTACAGTTATGTTCAAAATAATAGCAGTGTGTTGAAAAAAAGTGAATAAAGCTGAAAATCCTTCTAATAGCTTTTATTTCCATCCACACAAATGCATTGGGAACACGACACATTCTATTCCAAATCAAAACATGAAGAAAAATACATCAAATTTGTGTTGTTCCTCTAAAAAAATGGAAGAAAAGTGAATATTAGACAGTTCAAAAAAATCGCAGTGTTTGTATTCTTCTTTACAAACTCAAACATTCACTATATAAACTGAAAAATGTTTGAAGATTTTGCTTTCCTTTGAATGACTTCATGAATATTTGGTTGTAGTCGCACTGTTTCTGAGAACTGCTGTACATCTGTGTTGCATGGAGTCACCCAACTTCTGGCCCCTGTGATCAGGTATTCCAGCCCAGGATGATAGGACTACATTCCACAGTTCTTCTCTATTTCTTGGTTTTGCCTCAGAAATGGCATTTTTGATGTCACCCCACAAGTTTTCTATTGGATTAAGATCCGAGGATTGGGCTGGCCACTCCATAACGTCAGTCTTGTTGGTCTGGAACCAAGATGTTGCACATTTACTGGTGTGTTTGGGGTCGTTGTCTTGTTGGAACACCCATTTCAAGGGCATTTCCTCTTCAGCATAAGGCAGCATGACCTCTTCAAGTATTCTGATGTCTTCAAACTGATCCATGATCCCTGGTATGCGATAAATAGGCCCAACACCGTAGTATGAGAAACATCCCCATATCATGATGCTTGCACCACCATGCTTCACTGTCTTCGCAGTGTACTGTGGCTTGAATTCAGTGTTTGGGGGTCGTCTGACAAACTGTCTCCGCCCACTAGACCCAAAAAGAACAATCTTACTTTCATCAGTCCACAAAATGTTGCGCCATTTCTCTTTAGGCCAGTCAATGTGCTCTTTGGCAGATTGTAACCTCTTCAGCACACGTCTTTTTCCCAACAGTGGGACTTTGCGGGGGCTTCTTGCAGATAGCTTGGCTTCACATAGGCGTCTTCTAATTGTAACAGTCCTCACAGGGAACTTTACACCTTCTTTCATCTTCCTGGAGCTGATTGTTGGCTGAGTCCGCACCATTTTGGCTATTCTTCTATCCATTCCAATGGTAGTTTTTCGCTTTCTTCCACGTCTTTCAGGTTTTGGTTGCCATTTTAAAGCATTTGCCATCATTTTAGCTGAGCAGCCGATCATTTTCTGCACTTCTTTATATGTTTTCCCCTCTCCAATCAACTTTTTAATCAAGGTACGCTGTTCTTCTGAACAATGTCTGGAACGACCCATTTTCCTCAGAATTTCAGAGAGAAATGCACTGTAACCAGCATGTACAACATTTGCTGCCTTCCTTCCTTAAATAAGGGCAATAATTACCACCTGTTTTTCAAAGAATGAATGACCTCACTAATAGAACTCCACACTGCTATTATTTTGAACATGCCCCTTTCAATTAGTGATTCAATGACACAGAATCAGCAGCATGCATGTCATGACTGTTGGGTCTGTTGGATTTCTATTACTCTACTAGACCTGCTAGTAAATTATTTGCCATGTAGAAATATCATTTCTACCAAAAACAGTGATTGATCCGGTTAGTGATGTCTGACTGCTATTATTTTGAACATAACTGTATGTAGCACCTGGGACACCCAGAGAAGCTTCACAAAACCCACAAGTGAGGCATAAGTTAAAAAATAAAGAATACTTTGGAGGCCCACACTCATGTCCTGCCCCGGGGAAAATATCATTGGGGGTTACCAACAAGGCTGCTGCCAGGACACCTTCTATTTCATGCCACTGGGAGTCCATTCTTCACTGCGCATGGCGGGCTCTGCCACTAATGGCTTTCAGGGACCTGGCTGCCCAGCAGAGAAACTTTATTTTGACCTATATAGCAAACTATTTATCCACAAGGCAAAATATCTTTGCACAGGGTCCAGTGCTGATCGGAAACTTTACATTCCATTCCCACGTGTCCAGTGTGGGATCTTAGTACCGTTCTTCTTAGCACTGAAAAGCCATAGGTACTAAATCTACAAAAAGCAAGTCTCCTAATTCCAGCTGGAATCATTGAGAAGCTGGCTATTCTTTCATTCAGAGATTGCACAGACATGGCCATCACCTAAACAAAAAAACCCGGAAACCTTGCCTACTGGTGGCATCATAACCTAATTGTAATGGATATGAATATGCTCTGTGTCCCATGATGTAGGATAAAGAAATTATATTTGTTTTCATTATTAGATTTTTTTCAAGGTTGGAATGTTAAACTATCCCAGAATATGATTGTCTCAGTCAGTCCTGTTATACTCACCGTAATTCCTCTATCCGGCTTGTTGTCAGAGCCACCATCAGCTCCCTGAAATGAGGACCCTCCAGCTTGTTCCCAGACAGGTTCAGTGTCCTCAGTGTCGGGTTATTTCTTATTCCAGATGCCAGGTGGGGGCAGGAACTGTCTGTCAGGTGAGTACTATACAATCTGTAGAAGAAGAGAAAAATGTTACTAGAAGAAGATCAATCTCCCCCCCAGCAATGAATGGAACTATTCTCTACATGGATGGAACTCATTGCTCTGTATTGGAATCATTTATATTCCATCACTTTATAAATCTCCAGGAAATTGAATTTTAAAAGACAAATGTTATAATGGAGTAGACCCCCCAATGTTGTCCTCAATGTATAGAGACGGTGATATCTCCAAACACAGGATGAGCACAGAATACCACTGACATGAATCGTATTGTGCTATCATCTCCTTGTGTATGGAGCATGAATGGGATCAGAAGACAGTGTGAGGCTGGAATCAGCATTGCTAGTGATTGGATGGGAGGATTGTTATCTGCTATTCTATTTATCTCTGCTGATAAGAGCTCTGTACTCATTGGAAGCAATGGGGAGACCCGGACACTGAATAGTAGATGTGTAATAATGGGGGGGACCCCCTGAAACTGAAAAGTATAGTAGATGTGTAGTAATGAGGGGACCCGTGACACTGAATAGTAGATGTGTAGTAATTGGGGCGATCCCCTGACACTGAATAGTAGATGTGTAGTAATGGGGGGATCCCTGACAATGAATAGTAGATGTGTAACAATGGGGGATCTCCTGACACTGAAAAGATGTGTAGTAATGGGGAGATCCCCTGACACTGAATAGTAGATGTGTAGTAATGGGGGGATCCCTGACAATGAATAGTGGATGTGTAACAATGGGGGATCTCCTGACACTGAAAAGATGTGTAGTAATGGGGAGATCCCCTGACACTGAATAGTAGATGTGTAGTAATGGGGGGGACCCCCTGAAACTGAAAAGTATAGTAGATGTGTAGTAATGGGGGATTCCTTGACACTGAATAGATGTGCAGTAATGGGGAGATCTCCTGACACTGAATAGTAGATGTATAGTAATGGGGAGACCCCCTGACACTGAATAGTAGATGTGTAGTAATGGGGGGATCCCCTGACACTGAATAGTAGATGTGTAGTAATGGGGGGATCCCCTGACACTGAATAGTAGATGTGTAGTAATGGGGAGACCCCCTGACACTGAATAGTAGATGTGTAGTAATGGGGAGACCCCCTAACACTGAATAGTAGATGTGTAGTAATGGGGGATCCCTGACACTGAATAGTAGATGTGTAGTAATGGGGATCCCTGACACTGAATAGTAGATGTGTAGTAATGGGGATCCCTGACACTGAATAGTAGATGTGTAGTAATGGGGATCCCTGACACTGAATAGTTGATGTGTAGTAATGGGGATCCCTGACACTGAATAGTAGATGTGTAGTAATGGGGGATCTCCTGACAATGAATAGTAGATGTGTAATAATGGGGGATCCCCTGACACTGAATAGTAGATGTGTAATAATGGGGGATCCCCTGACACTGAATAGTAGATATGTAGAAATGGGGGATCCCCTGACACTGAATAGTAGATGTGTAGTAATGGGGGGATCCCCTGACATTGAATAGTAGATGTGTAGTAATGGGGAGACCCCCTGACACTGATTAGTAGATGTGTAGTAATGGGGGATCCCTTACACTGAATAGTAGATGTGTAGTAATGGGGGATCTCCTGACACTGAATAGTAGATGTGTAGTAATGGGGAGACCCCCTGACACTGATTAGTAGATGTGTACTAATGGGGAGACCCCCTGACACTGATTAGTAGATGTGTAGTAATGGGGGATCTCCTGACACTGAATAGTAGATGTGTAGTAATGGGGGATCTCCTGACACTGAATAGTAGATGTGTAGTAATGGGGGATCTCCTGACACTGAATAGTAGATGTGTAGTAATGGGGGATCCCCTGACAATGAATAGTGGATGTGTAGTAATGGGGAGACCCCCTGACACTGAATAGTAGATGTGTAGTAATGGGGATCCCTGACACTGAATAGTAGATGTGTAGTAATGGGGGATCTCCTGACACTGAATAGTAGATGTGTAGTAATGGGGGATCTCCTGACACTGAATAGTAGATGTGTAGTAATGGGGGATCTCCTGACACTGAATAGTAGATGTGTAGTAATGGGGGATCTCCTGACACTGAATAGAAGATGTGTAGTAATGGGGGTTCCCCTGACACTGAATAGTAGATGTGTAGTAATGGGGGTTCCCCTGACACTGAATAGTAGATGTGTAGTAATGAAGAGGTCCCCGTACACTGAATAGTAGATGTGTAGTAATGAAGAGGTCCCCGTACACTGAATAGTAGATGTGTAGTAATGAAGAGGTCCCCTGACACTGAATTGTAGATGTGTAGTAATGGGGGATCCCTGACACTGAATAGTAGATGTGTAGTAATGGAGGATCCCCTGACACTGAATAGTAGATGTGTAGTAATGGAGGATCCCCTGACACTGAATTGTAGATGTGTAGTAATGGGGGATCCCTGACACTGAATAGTAGATGTCTAATAATGGGGAGACCCCCTGACACTGAATAGTAGATGTGTAGTAATGGGGAGACCCCCTGACACTGAATAGTAGATGTATAATAATGTGGGGATCTCCTGACACTGAATAGTAGATGTGTAGTAATGGGGAGACCCCCTGACACTGAATAGTAGATGTATAATAATGTGGGGATCTCCTGACACTGAATAGTAGATGTGTAGTAATGGGGAGACCCCCTGACACTGAATAGTAGATGTGTAGTAATGGGGAGACCCCCTGACACTGAATAGTAGATGTGTAGTAATGGGGAGACCCCCTGACACTGAATAGTAGATGTGTAGTAATGGGGGATCCCTGACACTGAATAGTAGATATGTAGTAATGGGGGATCCCTGACACTGAATAGTAGATGTGTAGTAATGGGGGATCCCCTGACAATGAATAGTGGATGTACAGAAATGGGGGAATCCCCTGACATAAAGCCAGCCAAAGATGGATCGAAATGAGGCTGTTTCAGCAGGAACTGGATGAATTTCAATCCATTTATGGGCAGGCTTGTTGTACCAAAGTCAATCTCTCGATCAGTGATCATTATAATCTGCTGGTAGGGAAGGATCCCTTTGCTCCCTGCCGGTAGAATACAATAGAACTGCATGAGAGATTCTCCATCAACACTCTTTGTGTTCATGGGGGATCAAGCAATGTCCATTCCTTCTACCCGTGGTTGAAGGAAAGAAAATTGCATGTTGTATGGCCTGCCTAAGGCACGGAGGTTTATGCCAAATAAAACAAATGTGTACAGGGCACTGATTACTGATTGCAGTAGGATCGGAGTCCTGTATGTATGATCTCCTATACTCTCTTCTATCATAATAAATATCAGGCTAAATTTAATTTTGACATTTATAAAACTTTGTAAAAAGTCTATTTCATAGCTGATAACAGAGTGTGATAACGTTCTAACATTAGACAGCAGTACGTACTTGGCTACTTAAGAAGTCTAACATTGGATCGATTTTGTTTACAATATTAGAATTTTTTAATAGTTGACATGTTAAACTATCCAAGAATATGATTGTCTCAGTCAGTCCTGTTATACTCACTGTAATTCCTCTATCTGGCTTGTTGTCAGAGCCGCCATCAGATCCCTGAAATGAGGACCCTCCAGCTTGTTCCCAGACAGGTTCAGTGTCCTCAGTGTCGGGTTATTTCTTATTCCAGATGCCAGGTGGGGGCAGGAACTGTCTGTCAGGTGAGTACTATACAATCTGTAGAAGAAGAGAGGAATGTTACCAGAAGAAAATGAACCCCCCCAGGAATGAATGGAACTATCCTCTACATCAGTGGTTCTCAACCTTCCTAAGGCCGTGATCCTTTAATACAGTTCCTCATGTTGTGGTGACCCCCAACCATAAAATTATTTACCCAGTAATTATAATTCATGAAGTGTCGTTTTACCTCCAATACTGCTGCTTTCAACACAGTAGCTGCTTTCAACACAGTAGTTGCTTTTAACACAGTAGCTGCTTTCAACACAGTAGCTGCTCTTTACACATCGGAAATATGTGTTTTCCCGATGGTCTTAGGGGACCCCTGTGAAAGGGTCATTCGACCCCCAAAGGGGTCGCGACCCACAGGTTGAGAACCACTGCTCTACATGAATGGAAATTATTTCTCTTTATTGTAATCATTTATATTCAATCACTTTATAAAACTCCAGGAAATCAGATTTTAGAAACAAAATGTTATAATGGAGTAGGTCCCCCAATATTGTCCTCCATGTGTCCTTTTATACTTACTGTAATTCCTCTATTCGGCTTGTTGTCAGAGCTGCCATCAGATCCCTGAAATTAGTACCCTCCAGATTATTATGTGTCAGGTTCAGTATCCTCAGTGTCTGGTTGTTTCTTATAACAGATGCCAGGTGGGGGCAGGAACTGTCTGTCAGCTGATTTCTATCCAAACTGTAGAAGAGAAGAATGTTAGCAAAAGAGTATAAATCCCCCTCCCCAGGAATGATTGGAACCAGGGGCGGACTGACCATTTGGAAACTCGGGCACTGCCCGAGGGCCCGGGGTCAGTAGGGGCCCCATGAGATGCCCCTGGTACCTTTTTCATAGGCTTTTTTGAGTTTGATCCCCTATTGCCCGGGGGCCCCATGAGTTGTCAGTCCGCCCCTGAATGGAACTATTCTCTACATGGATGGAACCCATTGCTCTGTATTGGAATCATTTATATTCGATCACTTTATAAATCTCCAGGAAATAGAATTTTCTAAGACAAATGTTATAATGGAGTAGACCCCCCAGTATTGTCCTCCATGTGTAGAGACAGTGATATATCCAAACACAGGATGAGCACAGAATTATATAAACAAGACTCAAATTGGTTTCTCAAACCCCCAAAGTATTCTATAAAGAGGCAAAAGATGTCATGATGGACATACAGTATACCAGTGCCCAATGAAAAAGAAAGAAGCCCACAAGTTTAGGTTCTGTGCTGCTGGTGATGTGGATCAGGAAAATGATCCCTGGTTCACATTACTTTTTGAACCTCTCAAACATTTACAGACTACACAGTCCTGCTGGATCTGCCTTTTTTCTCCACCACAAAGCCATAAACTCAAAAATATACTGGAAATCAATCCTAAGACACCTTATATATTCAACCACCAGCCTACTCCAGTAAATGTGCAAATACCGAACGCAATGAAGTTCCAGAGGATACGTAGATAACCACAGTATGGGCAGCTCCAACAACTCATCTGACCAGCAATGAGACATGAGCACAAAACATCAAATAAAAGAGCGCTCCCAACCCTGTGGAAGTCAATAGAGTCACAAGCCCAGGAATAGTAATAATCAAAATTCACTTTAATGTCATGATAGATGGGAGTGCCCAGATTGATACATCACCAAGCCAGTGGAGAGGAGAAACACATACTCCCAAAAGCTGAAGGATGACGCATGATCCTGGACCCAACAGTAGGTAGCTCAGCCTAGGAGCCTCAGTACAGTGTGAAGGGTGTGTAGATGGCAGCCACCGGGATCACTAAGATGGCACGTCCGCATCACATGTCCCAGATCTGGATGTCATACACTTGGCGAGAGACCGCCTGAACAAGGGCTGGTGAGGGCAAACTGAAAGCCTAGGGGAGCACTCTAACCATGTCAAACCAAAGGAGAGAAGCCGGTCATCATGATAACATGTTTCAGGGACTTGTCCCTTCTTCAGATCATTTCAATGGTCAATGTCATGTCAATCACAGGGTCCCAGCCGCCGATTTTTGGTCGGGACTCTGATCATTGGCAAAGCGGAAAGGGGAGAGATCTGTGTGTAAACAACACAGGTCTCTCTCCCGTCAGCAAGGACATGCTGCTTTCTATCTCTCTGCACAGCAGAGATCGCCATATCGCAAAAATGGGCCTGGTCAGGAAGGGGGGTAACTCTTCCGGAGCTGAAGTGGTTATAAAAGATTTTGAGGAGGAATGTAATGTCTCCTGCAATAGATTTAAAGCAAAGGGGTATCCAGATAAGGTCCCTAAATGGGCATAATACAGGTGAAACTCGAAAAATTAGAATATCGTGCAAAAGTTCATTTATTTCAGTGCAGCAACTTAAAAGGTGAAACTAATATATGAGATAGACTCATTACATGCAAAGCAAGAGAGTTCAAGCCGTGATTTGTCATCATTGTGATGATTATGGCTTACAGCTCATGAAAACCCCAAATCCACAATCTCAGAAAATGAGAATATTGTGAAAAGGTGCAATATTCTCGGCTCAAAGTGTCCCACTCTAATCAGATAATTAAGCCATAACACCTGCAAAGGGTTCCTGAGCCTTTAAATGGTCTCTCAGTCTGGTTCAGTAGGAATCACAATCATGAGAAAGACTGTTGACCTGACAGTTGTGCAGAAAACCATCATTGACACCCTCCATAAGGAGGGAAAGCCTCAAAAGGGAATTGCAAAAGAAGTTGGATGTTCCCAAAGTGCTGTATCAAAGCACATTAATAGAAAGTTATGTGGAAGGGAAACGTGTTGAAGAAAAAGGTGCACAAGCAGCAGGGATGACCGCAGCCTGGAGAGGATTGTCAGGAAAAGGCCATTCAAAAGTGTTGGTGACTTTCACAAGGCGTGGACTGAGGCTGGAGTCAGTGCATCAAGAACCACCACACACAGACGTATCCTGGACTTGGGCTTCAAATGTCGTATTCCTCTTGTCAAGCCGCTCCTGAACAACAAACAACGTCAGAAGCGTCTTACCTGGGCTAAAGAAAAACAGACCTGGTCTGTTGCTCAGTGGTCCAAAGTCCTCTTTTCTGATGAGAGCAAGTTTTGCATCTCATTTGGAAACCGAGGATCCCGAGTATGGAGGAAGAATGGAGAGGCTCAAGGACCCCGAGTATGGAGGAAGAATGGAGTGGTCCAAGGACCCCGAGTATGGAGGAAGAATGGAGACGCCCAAGGACCCCGAGTATGGAGGAAGAATGGAGAGGCACAAGGACCCCGAGTATGGAGGAAGAATGGAGAGGCCCAAGGACCCCGAGTATGGAGGAAGAATGGAGAGGCACACACTGCAAGATGCTTGAAGTCCAGTGTGAAGTTTCTTCATGCTTCCTTCCGCAGACGAGCTTTATGGGGATGCTGACTTCATTTTCCAGCAGGACTTGGCACCTGCCCACACTGCCAAAAGCACCAAAACCTGGTTCAATGACCGTGGGATTACTATGCTTGATTGACCAGCAAACTCGCCTGACCTGAACCCCATAGAGAATCTATGGGGCATTGCCAAGAGAAAGATGAGAGACATGAGACCGAACAATGCAGAAGAGCTGAAGGCCGCTATTGAAGCATCCTGGTCTTCCATAACACCTCAGCAGTGCCACAGGCTGATAGCTTCCATGCCACGCCGCACTGAGGCAGTAATTGCTGCAAAAGGGGCCCAAACCAAGTACTGAGTACATATGCAGCTTCTACTTTTCAGAAGTCCGATATTGTTCTATGTACAATCCTTGTTTTATTGATTGCATGGAATATTCTCATTTTCTGAGATTGTGGATTTGGGGTTTTCATGAGCTGTACGCCATAATCATCACAATGATGACAAATCACGGCTTGAACTATCTTGCTTTGCATGTAATGAGTCTATCTCATATATTAGTTTCACCTTTTAAGTTGCTGCACTGAAATAAATGAACTTTTGCACAATATTCTAATTTTTCGAGTTTCACCTGTATAGGGCAAAAAACAAGAAATGAGATCACCTACTCGTAGCAAATGTGGATAGGGATCAGAAGGATCTAATATGAATTATTGATGACCGGAGTGGACTGACAACTCATGGGGCTCCCGGGCAATAGGGGATCATGGGGCCCCTGTGTCCTCGCCCATACTCAAACCACACCCAAAAAAGCCTATGAAAGGTACCAGGGGCATCTCATGGGGCCCCCTACTGACCCTGGTCCCAAGTACCCGAATGGTCAGTCCACCCCTGTTGATGACTATTTAGCTCAGTCTTACAAGACATATGCCATCTTCCGGAAATACTGGCCATGCCTATTACAAGACAAAACATTTGAATAAACACCTGGCAGATAGTCCAATTATTACATATAGGAGAGAGAGGAATTCAAGTGGTGGACTGGTACATAGCCATTTGAACAAGATTTTGAGTAAAAAGAGAAGTGACCGTGACAGAAACTGGCTGCCCAGCCCACCGACAGGATGACATAGATGTGGTCACTGCAAAGCATGCAAATACATACCGACAGTCCAGGACTTTGAAAGCCCCAAGAATAAGGAGAAAATAAAAAAATCAAACCTTTCCTGAATTGCAGTTCATCAGTATTGGTGTATGTGGCCAAGTGCCCATACAATCGACCAGGGGCGGATTGACAACTCATGGGGCCCCTGTGTCCTTGCCCAAACTCAAAAAAGCCTATGAAAAAGGTACCAGGGGCATCTCATGGGGCCCCCTACTGACCCCGGGCCCTTGGGCAGTGCCCGAGGTTCCAAATGGTCAGTCCGCCCCTGCAATCAACTATATGTTGGCAAGACTATAAGGCCATTGAGAAAGAGTCTTGGAACATATTGGTGGTAGAGCCCATACAAAGAATAAACCAATAGCATGTCATACATGGGAAAGGCATGCAGGAAAAACATATGATCTGAAATTCTGGGGACTTGAGCATAAAAAATTGGGACCCAGAAAAAGAGCATACATGGAAAGTTGTTAAAAAGGGAGGCTGAGTGGATTTTTCAGTTGGGGACAATGGGATTGATTTTATAAAGAACAGACTGCAGACTTTTGCAAATGTAGTTGCTCCAGACTGTACATGACCCCCATCTCCCCTGACCCCCATCATCCAGTCATGGGCAGCATGTAGCTAAATGGTTAGCACTTCCGCCTGGCAGTACTAGGATCACTGGTTCAAATCCCAACCATGGCACCACCTGCCTGGAGTTTCTATGTTCTCCCTGTGCCTGCGTGGCTTTCCTCCAGGTACTCCTGTTTCCTCCCACACTCCAAAGACATGCTGGGAGGTGAATTGGCTCCTGTCTAAATTGTCCCTAGTATGTGTATGTATGAATGTGTGTTAGGGACCTTATATTGTACACCCCTTGAGGGCTAGGGACTGATGTGAATGTCCTCAGTCCCCCCATTAATGTCCTGCCCCCCTCTTACAGCACCAAGTTGCTGTCCTCAGTTTCCCCCCCACAACACCCCATCACTGTCCTCAGTTTCCCCCCCATCACTGTCCTCAGTTTCCCCCCCACAACACCCTATGACTGTCCTTAGCTCCCCCCACTAGTATGTGTATGTATGAATGTGAGTTAGGGACCTTAGATTGTACACCCCTTGAGGGTTAGGGACTGATGTGAATGTACAATATATATGTAAAGTGCTGTGTAAATTGACAGCTCTATATAAGTACCTGAAATAAATACAAATAAAATGTGCACGTAAAAAAATAGGCTATCCTGAAGAAGCCACGTGTTCGGGGCGTAACGCGTAGAGCGCAGTGACGTCATTTCCGGGTGGAGCTTGGTGACGCAGTTCCGGTGACGGACTTTGGTTTTTCGCCATCTTGAGTCCCCTTGTACACCCATAACATATGGGAAATCGTGGGCTGTACACTTGGACCATGTGAGTTTTTTCTTTGGCATTTCTCTAAATTAAACATATTGGTCATACTACACTATGGAAGTATTCTTTTTGCTTACTCCTCTATGCCCCTGGTACTATATTGCTGAGTCTCTCTATGCCCAACACATTTGGAGTGGATATCGGAAGGATAGATAAGGTGTTGTCAAAAACATCTATATTATCGGAAGTGAATTGGGGTGGAATATTGGATTACATGATTTGTGGCCCTTAGGGGTCGAATAAAGGAGGTGAGGAGGCACTCTAGCCACTGGAGGATATCTGCACGAGAGTGTCACTCCTTGTTTTTGAGCACAAGATTTTGAAGTGGAAAAGCATTTATTCAGCTTCACATTATAAGAGTGATAGCACGATTGTTGCACTTTAGTGTGGACTTATTTTATATATATATTTTTTTCACTTGTCACTTTAGGTAGTGATTGTTCACTTTTGTATGTATTCACATCTTTTATATATTTAATATACATGATTAAGTGTGGTTTTTGTGTGTGTATATATATATATATACAGTGGGGATCGAAGGTTTGGGCACCCCAGCTAAAAATTTGTATTATTGTGCATAAAGAAGCCAAGGAAAGATGGAAAAATCTCCAAAAGGCATCAAATTACAGATTAGACATTCTTATAATATGTCAACAAAAGTTAGATTTTATTTCCATCATTTACACTTTCAAAATAACAGAAAACAAAAAAATGGCGTTTGCAAAAGTTTGGGCACCCTGCAGAATTTATAGCATGCACTGCCCCCTTTGAAAAGCTGAGACCTGCCAGTGTCATGGATTGTTCTAAATCATCGTCTGGGAAGACCAGGTTATGTCAATCTCAAAGGTTTTAAATGCCCAGACTCATCTGACCTTGCCCCAACAATCAGCACCATGGATTCTTCTAAGCAGTTGTCTAGAAAACTGAAACTGAAAATAGTTGACGCTCACAAAGCTGGAGAAGGCTATAAGAAGATAGCAAAGCGTTTTCAGATGCCAATATCCTCTGTTCGGAATGTAATTAAGAAATGGCAGTCATCAGGAACAGTGGAAGTTAAAGCAAGATCTGGAAGACCAAGAAAAATATCAGACAGAACAGCTCACAGGATTGTGAGAAAAACAATTCAAAACCCACGTTTGACTGCACGATCCCTCCAGAAAGATCTGGCAGACACTGGACTTGTGGTACACTGTTCCACAATAAAGAGATACTTGTACAAATATGGTCTTCATGGAAGAGTCATCAGAAGAAAACCTCTTCTACGTCCTCACCACAAAAATCATCGTTTGAACTTTGCAAATGAACATATAGACAAGCCTGATGCATTTTGGAAACAAGTTCTGTGGACCGATGAGGTTAAAATTGAACTTTTTGGCCGGAATGAGCAAAGGTACGTTTGGAGAAGAAGGGGCACAGAATTTAATGAAAAGAACCTCTGTCCAACTGTTAAGCATGGGGTTGGATCAATCATGCTTTGGGGTTGTGTTGCAGCCAGTGGCACAGGGAACATCTCACGAGTAGAAGGAAAAATGGATTCAATAAAATTCAGCAAATTTTGGATGGTAACTTGATGCCATCTGTGAAAAAGCTGAAGTTAAAGAGAGGATGGCTTCTACAAATGGATAATGATCCTAAACACACCTCGAAATCCACGGGGGATTACATCAAGAGGCGTAAACTGAAGGTTTTGCCATGGCCTTCACAATCTCCTGACCTCAACATAATTGAAAATCTATGGATAGACCTTAAAAGAGCAGTGCGTGACAGACAGCCCAGAAATCTCAAAGAACTGGAAGACTTTTGTAAGGAAGAATGGGCAAAGATACCTCAAACAAGAATTGAAAGACTCTTGGCTGGCTACAAAAAGCGTTTACAAGCTGTGATACTTGCCAAAGGGGGCAGTACAAGATAATAACTCTGGAGGGTGCCCAAACTTTTGCAGCCGCCATTTTTTTGTTTTCTGTTATTTTGAAAGTGTAAATGATGGAAATAAAATCTAACTTTTGTTGACATATTATAAGAATGTCTAATCTGTAATTTGATGCCTTTTGGAGATTTTTCCATCTTTCCTTGGCTTCTTTATACACATTAATACAAATTTGTAGCTGGGGTGCCCAAACTTTCGATCCCCACTGTATATATATATATTTAGTTTTCTGGGCACTTGTCACTTTTTATACACTTAGTGTGTGTATATTTAGTACCAGTTTTAGCCACTGGGTGGCAGACTGGTCATTTGTTTTACACATTGATTTGAAGCACCAATCACCTTCACTTTATAAATATTTATGTATTGGAATTTTTTTATACATTTTTATTAATTCTTGTTTGCACATTTATTTGGAGCACTAGTCACTTTATTATATATATATATATTATTTATTATGTATTTATTTTTATTTGTTTATTTAGTTTAATTAGTTTGTTACCCTCATGGCTGAGCGCTTCATCCACTATTAGATATTGCTACTGTAGTTGCAGGGGGTTCATTTTGATCTATAGCTATACCGCTATATACATATATACATGAATATTGTGTTTATTGATGTGATCGTGCCAATTCTAGAAGGTTTGTGTATTCAGTGCATTTACAGTTGTGGCCAAAATTATTCAACCCCCAATGCTGTAAAGGGGTTTAGGGACTATAGTGTACATTTGGAATTGTATTCAGAATCAAATCCTACAAGGACGTTGTAACTACCCAAATGCAACTAAAATGACATCAATTGTTTATGTAATACAGTAGTAAATGGTTCTTATGTGGTTTCTTCATTGCCACAATTATTCAACCCCTTAAAGACTACCACTCTGAAGAACAGAGGTTCATACAGGTGCTTTCCATCAGGTATTGAAAACACCTGTGGATGTCACCGAGCAGCAATCAAGCATAATAAGCACCAATTAGGCAGCTTTAAAATGACTGTGATACTCAGCTCCTTCTAGACATTTACTGGTGTGGTTACAAACATGGTGAAGGCAAGAGAATGGTCCAGGAAGACAAGAGAAGAGGTGATTTCTCTTCACAGGAAGGGCAATGGCTATAAGAAGATTGCAAAGATGTTAAACATACCAAGAGACACCTTAGGAAGCATCATTCGCAAATTCAAGGCAAAGGGCACTGTTGAAACGCTACCTGGTCGTGGCAGAAAGAAGATGCTGACTTCGACTGCTGTGCGCTACCTGAAGCGTAGAGTGGAGAGAAGTCCCCGTGTGACTGCTGAGGAACTGAGAAAAGATTTGTCAGATGTGGGTACAGAAGTTTCAGCCCAGACAATAAGACGCACACTGCGTAATGAAGGCCTCCGTGCCAGAACTCCCAGGCGTACCCCCTTGCTGTCTCCAAAGAATAAGAAGAGTCGACTGCAGTATGCCAAAAGCCATGTGGACAAACCACAAAAGTTGTGGGATAGTGTTCTGTGGACTGATGAAACAAAATTAGAACTGTTTGGGCCCATGGATCAACGCTATGTTTGGAGGAGGAAGAACAAGGCCTATGATGAAAAGAACACCTTGCCTACTGTGAAGCATGGTGGAGGGTCAATCATGCTTTGGGGCTGTTTTGCTTCTGCAGGTACAGGGAAGCTTCAGCGTGTGCAAGGTACCATGAATTCTCTTCAGTACCAGGAGATATTGGATGGAAACGTGATGCAGTCCGTCACACACCTGAGGCTTGGGAGACGTTGGACCTTTCAACAGGACAATGATCCCAAGCATACCTCCAAGTCCACTAGAGCATGGTTGCAGAGGAAAGGCTGGAACATTTTGGAGTGGCCATCGCAGTCACCAGACTTAAATCCGATTGAGAACCTCTGGTGGGACTTAAAGAAAGCAGTTGCAGTGCGCAAGCCTAAGAATGTGACTGAACTGGAGGCCTTTGCCCATGAAGAATGGGCGAAGATACCCGTAGATCGCTGCAAGACACTTGTGTCAAGCTATGCTTCACGTTTAAAAGCTGTTATAACTGTAAAAGGATGCTGTACTAAGTACTAAGATTGAATGTCACTTGGGGGTTGAATAAAACTGATAATGCTGTGAGCACAGAAAAGACATTTGTGGTTATTTCATTATAACTGTTATGTTATATTTGTCTGACCTACAAGTGCCTCTTTAATGTAAATGTAAGCAAGATGACTGAATGATCAAAAGCAATGTCAAACTGGCCAAAACACTCAATTTCAGTGGGGGTTGAATAATTTTGGCCACAACTGTAACTGCTATTTTCCAAGTTAATTTGCAGTCTATTTGCAGAGTTTTACCATTCTTATTAAACCTGTTATAAAACTTCCCACAATGTGTACTGGTGTGCTGTGAATCCAATATATATATGGTTCATCACTGAAGTAAGGACAGAAGTGCCCCGTTAATTCCAGTTCCTTCAGGGGTGAGTGCTACAAATACATACAGTCAGGTCCATAAATATTGGGACATTGACACAATTCTAACATTTTTGGCTCTATACACCACAATGGATTTGAAATGAAACGAACAAGATGTGCTTTAACTGCAGACTGTCAGCTTTAATTTGAGGGTATTTACATCCATATCAGGTGAACGGTGTAGGAATTACAACAGTTTGCATATGTGCCTCCCACTTGTTAAGGGACCAAAAGTAATGGGACAGAATAATAATCATAAATCAAACTTTCACTTTTTAATACTTGGTTGCAAATCCTTTGCAGTCAATTACAGCCTGAAGTGTGGAACGCATAGACATCACCAGACGCTGGGTTTCATCCCTGGTGATGCTCTGCCAGGCCTCTACTGCAACTGTCTTCAGTTCCTGCTTGTTCTTGGGGCATTTTCCCTTCAGTTTTGTCTTCAGCAAGTGAAATGCTCAATCAGATTCAGGTCAGGTGATTGACTTGTCCATTGCATAACATTCCACTTCTTTCCCTTAAAAACTCTTTGGTTGCTTTTGCAGTATGCTTTGGGTCATTGTCCATCTGCACTGTGAAGCGTCCAATGAGTTGTGAAGCATTTGGCTGAATATGAGCAGATAATATTCCCGAAACACTTCAGAATTCATCCTGCTGCTTTTGTCAGCAGTCACATCATCAATAAATACAAGAGAACCAGTTCCATTGGCAGCCATACATGCCCACGCCATGACACTACCACCACCATGATCACTGATGAGGTGGTATGCTTAGGATCATGAGCAGTTCCTTTCCTTCTCCATACTCTTCTCTTCCCATCACTCTGGTACAAGTTGATGTTGGTCTCATCTGTCCATAGGATGTTGTTCCAGAACTGTGAAGGCTTTTTTACATGTTGTTTGGCAAACTCTAATCTGGCCTTCCTGGTTTTGAGGCTCACCAATGGTTTCCATCTTGTGATGAACCCTCTGTATTCACTCTGGTGAAGTCTTCTCCTGATTGTTGACTTTGACACACATACACCTACCTCCTGGAGAGTGTTCTTGATCTGGCCAACTGTTGTGAAGGGTGTTTTCTTCACCAGTGAAAGAATTCTTCGCTCATCCACCACAGTTGTTTTCCGTGGTCTTCCGGGTCTTTTGGTGTTGCTGAGCTCACCGGTGCGTTCCTTCTTTTTAAGAATGTTCCAAACAGTTGTTTTGGCCACGCCTAATGTTTTTGCTATCTCTCTGATGGGTTTGTTTTGTTTTTTCAGCCTAATGATGGCTTCACTGATAGTGACAGCTCTTTGGATCTCATCTTGAGAGTTGACAGCAACAGATTCCAAATGCAAATAGCACACTTGAAATGAACTCTGGACCTTTTATCTGCTCATTGTAATTGGGATAATGAGGGAATAACACACACCTGGACATGGAACAGCTGAGAAGCCAATTGTCCCATTACTTTTGGTCCCTTAACAAGTGGGAGGCACATCTGCAAACTGTTGTAATTCCTACACCGTTCACCTGATTTGGATGTAAATACCCTCAAATTAAAGCTGACAGTCTGCAGTTAAAGCACATCTTGTTTGTTTCATTTCAAATCCATTGTGGTGATGTATAGAGCCAAAAATGTTAGAATTGTGTTGATGTCCCAACATTTATGGACCTGAGTGTATAAAGTCCACATATTGAAAACCCCAACAATTAGTATACTTTTTGGGGAAATTTCAGGTCATTCCAAATTAACACAGACGTGATTAATATTATTAGTCAAACTTTACCTCAAACTCTTGATGTTGTGTAGAGCTGGTATGAGTTTCCTCAATTCTTGAATATTACAGGAACTTAGATTTACTTCTATCTCTCTGCAGGATTGAAGGAAAAAAGACAGCACAGAGCAGTCCAGAGGGCTGAGGGG